>NW_025764986.1:0-305774 GCF_003918875.1 Haliotis rubra | reverse complement strand
ACCGACCCATGGGTGAATCCTGTTGTCATTGTACCAAAGGCCTCAGGTGATATA
This sequence comes from Haliotis rubra, assembly GCF_003918875.1. Lineage (NCBI taxonomy): Eukaryota > Metazoa > Mollusca > Gastropoda > Lepetellida > Haliotidae > Haliotis > Haliotis rubra. The sequence continues at coordinate 305,720 of NW_025764986.1, read as the reverse complement.
AGGCTATGCTTGGATATGAGACGTGCCAATGAAGCTATCTTGAGAGAAAGGCACCCTATACCTACAGTAGATGAAGTGTTACAGGACATGAGTGAAAGTAGAGTCTTCTCAAAGTTAGACCTGAAGTGGGGTTTCCATCAACTGGAGTTACATCCTGAGTCAGCGTAACATTACAACTTTTGTGACTCATTGTGGACTGTATAGGTATAAGCGGCTGCTGTTTGGGATAAATGCTGCACCTGAGATATATCAGCATGAAATCCAGAAAACCCTTCAAGGAATCCCAGGGGTTGCCAATATATCAGATGACATTGTTGTCCATGGTCCTTCCACAGATGAGCATGATAAACGACTTGAGCAAGTCGTTCAGAGACTTTCATCAGCAAATTTAACCTTAAACGTTGATAAGTGTGAGTTCAAGAAGTCAAGCATAACGTTTATGGGGCATCATTTGACAGATCAGGGGATTGATATCACCAAAGACAAAGTTGAAGCTGTTGTGAGTGCAAGACAGCCAGAAAAATGCGAGTGAGGTCCGAAGTTTCTTGGGACTAGTAAACTTCTGCTCTCGTTTCATCCCTGATTACTCCACATTAGCAGAGCCGTTGAGACAACTAACAAGGAAAAACCAGCCGTTTGTGTTTGGAAAGTATCAAGTTGAATCATTTCAGTCACTCAAAGCTGCCCTTGCAAGTAGTAAAACCCTAGGCTACTATAGTCTAGCTGCAAAAACAAGAGTTATCGCGGACGCCAGTCCTGTTGGACTTGGGTCAGTCCTTGCTCAGCAACAGATGGATACATCATGGCGGATCATCTCATATGCAAGTCGTTCGCTCAGTGATGTGGAACGCAGGTACTTTAAACTGAAAAAGAGGCTCTTGCCTTAGTTTGGGCGTCATGAGAAGTTTCACCCGTACATATATGGGATATCATTTGAGTTGGTCACAGACCACAAACCCCTAGAAGCAATATATTCACCAAAGTCCAAACCCTGTGCTCGAATAGAACGCTGGGTTTTGGCGCCTCAACAATAATGACTTCAAGGTTGTGTATGCACCAGGAAGGAGCAATATAGCTGATCCGTTGTCCAGGTTGTCAAGAGAACAGTTTGTGAAACCTCAAGCTGTGTCAAGTAGTGCTGAAGAATATGTCAGATTTGTAGCAGTGAATGCAACTCCTCAGGCTGTAACAACTCGAGAAGTCGAGGGAGCTTCTGCAACGGATGATGAGTTGGAAATGGTGCGCCAGTGTATTGATTCTAGTGATTGGAATCATTGTGAATTGAAGCAATATGTGATTGTGAGTTCTGAATTGTGCAGAATAGGGAAGTTGGTGTTGAGAGGTAATCGAATAGTGATTCCCATGTGTTTGCACCAGAGTTTTGTCACTTGCACATGAAGGGCACCTTGGTGTTGTTGGTACAAAGCAGAACTTGAGATCCAAGGTGTGGTGGCCAAATATGGATAAGGATGCAGAAAGGCTCTGCAAAACATGTCACGGTTGTCAGCTGGTCAGCAAGCCGAGTCCTCCAGAACCTATTCAGACAACAGAACTGCCATCAAAACCTTGGGAAAACCTTGCAATGGATTTCTTGGTCCATTACCATCTGGTGAATCGATTCTTGTGGTGATTGACTATTATAGTAGATACTATGAATACAAGGTGATGAAATCAACCACAGCACAGAAAACTGTAGATGTTCTCAAAGGTATGTTCTCACGACATGGATTGCCTGTGTCAATCTACTCAGACAATGGTCCTCAGTTCAGTATCTGAGGTGATGGGAGACTATCTGACGGACAGTGGTATTGAACACCATCGAAAGTAACTCCTCGTTGGCCTCAAGCTAATGGTGAGGTGGAGAGACAAAATCAGTCTCTAGTGAAGAGATTGAAGATTGCTCATGCCACAAAGCAGAACTGGAAAGAGGCACTGCAGGTATATGTCACTCAGTACCGTGCAACACTCCACACAGTAACTGGGAAAAGCCCAGCTGAACTGTTGTTTGGAAGGAAGATGAGAACTAAGTTACCTGTTTTGATTCCTGAATCCATTGACTATGAGGTTCGTGACAGAGACGCCGAAAAGAAAGGTTCATCGAAATTGCGCCAATGAAAAACGCCATGCAATGAGAGTCCAAGATTGTTCCTGGAGACAAGGTGTTGCTTAAAAGGAACACATGAGTAAGGTAGACACACCTTATTTCCCAACACCAGTTGAAGTTATTTCTAAGGCAGGAAGCATGGTGACTGTGCAAAGTGAGGATGGTGCTCAGTATAGGCGTATGCTACTGCGATGTGAAGCCATATCAGTCACAGCTGAACAATCTGACAGAACCAACCGGTGCACGAGTTGATGACAATAAAGCTAGCCATTCAGAGACTGTGGATATTGATCAGTGTCTTAGGAGGTCTGACAGACAGAAGTCTGTTCCAAAGAAGTTTGATGACTTTGTTATGCTTGACTGATTGGGGATCTGATTGCTTAACCATTGTTAAGTTGATAGTTTTACTGTTTCAGCATAGACTGAGAGTTCAGTTTCATGGACATAAGTATTCATGTTATTTTGATTTGGTTCAGTAGTTTGCAACATTTAATTTCAGTTCTGACTATTTTGATAATGACTGAGAAACAAGAGCTGGAGTTCATAAAGTAGTGTATTGAGGGTATGCTTAGTTATTTGGCTCAAGTTGTCCAGACTTCATGATTCTGCAGAAATGTCAGTTTATGTTAATATTTGTTTAAGCTATAAGGTTACAGTAATTACTGCATTTCTCTGATAGGGGAGGGATGTCGTGTCGGTATTGTCAGATACAGAATATTTCGTTTCGCTCATGAGTGTGTGTTTTGTAAGACGAGGGACTGGATGTAATAAATGGAACGTGTGGTGGAAGAAAACCGAAACTGTTGTGTGGTAAATAAGATTGCAGACTTAACTGAATTATAATACTGCAAAATAACAGACGCGGCTAAGCCAGCTAATAACCGAGACTGTAAGAACTCCACTACTTCAACTACAGTTGAAGAAAAGGGATCAAGAATTCCGTCTGCTGACACACCAGCGAGTACAACAGGCCCATCTATCCTCATATTAAACATTTGTCGAATCCCTCCGCGAAGCCAGAATTGTGTCTGCAACTGGTGCAGGAATTCCGGACAGAGGCCAGGCCACCCACTGAATCCTGGGATTCGGGTGCGGCGCTCCGTTCTGGGATAGTAAGTCCGGTCGATGGGGTAATCGCCGTCTGGATGTCCATCTCAAGACGAACCATACGGCCTCGAACCTGCTCCCGAAGTCGTTCGAACACCAACCTGACTGCTCTCAATTCTAGCACAATGATGTGCAGTCGCGCCTCGCTCCGTGACTCACAGGCCTGAGACCGACAGGACGCCAAACACGCCCCCCCACCCTGTGAGTGAGGCGTCTGTCTGAATCGAGAGATCTGGCGATGGGATGTCCAAAGGGAGCCCCATGGATAAATTCCCTGCCAGTGTCCACTACCTTAAATGAGGAATCAGCCACCCTGGAGTGTGGAGAATCACCTCGTAACCCCCGGTGTGGACCCACATTCGAGAGCTAGAGCCTGCTGAATGGGTCACATCCTCAACCAGCGCTTGCCAAACGATGTCCACCGTTGCCGCCATATTGCCTTGCAACTGGAGCCAAGTCCGAGCTGAGGCCCTGGGGGACTCGAGAAATTGTAACACAACTCTCTGGACTTTGATGACGCGGTCCGGAGACAGGGAGACTACCCTTCGCGCTGTCTCGAATCTCGCTCCCAAGAACACGAGATCCTGGGCGGGAACCAGTTCTGATTTCTTGAGGTTGATAATCCAGCCCAACTTGGTGAGTATACTCATCACAGAAAGTGTCGCAACTCGACTCAAGTGAGTGGCAGCACCTGCCCTGTGACCTGACTACCTGGGCTGGAATTAGCATGAGTTTGGTGAACACCCTTGGCGCTGTGGAGATGCCGAAGGGGAGTACAGGAAACTGATATCACCTCCCGTCGAAGGAAAACCTTAGGTATTTCCTGAACTCGGGGTGCATAGGGACATGGAAGTACGCGTCTTTGAGGTCGACGGACGTCAGCCAATCTCCCTTCTCCACAGATGAAATCACCGAACGCAGTGTTTCCATCTTGAAGGACGGAACCTCTAACATGTCGTTCAGACCTTTGAGGTTGAGAATAGGTCTGAACCCTCTGTCCTTTTTGGTGACAAGGAAATAAGTTGAGTAATAACCCACCATTTCCTGTCCCACTGGAACCACCTCTATGGCTGCCTTGTCCAGTAATGACCGGACCTCGGCACGGAGCACCTCCGCCTTCTCTAGGGCAGCCGGCACTGGAGTGCAACGGATCCCGGAGAAGGGGGATGGGTCTCGCTTCCACTGTGGCATGTGGCCTTCCCTGAGCGTGGACAGGACCCAGGGATTGGAAGTGACTTTTTCCCATTCCGACAGGAAGAGAGAAAGATGCCCCCCACTAGGGATATGTGGCATGAGACAATGGGTACCTGACGTCGGCAGTACTCCAACTGCTTGGTCTGGCACCAACAAGGGCTCCGGAGGAATTATAACTGGGAAGCCGGGGCTGACTTCCCCTTCCTCTGAAAAGGCTGGTGGGGCGCCGTGGCCTTGCCCTTGCCTCTGCCCTTACCCTTCCGCGACAGCAAAGGCTGAGCCCATTTAACAGATTCCTTCGCCGCGGCAGAAGGGTATGCGGAGGTAGGAACTGGGGGTCGCGCCCGAGACAAGTGAGGCTGTTCCAACAAGGGCGTCCTTGAAGGTGGAGACAGCCTCCACGGCCTCCCGGACCACTGTAGCTGCCCCGGGGAACAGGGTAGAACCCATCCGGAACGGCAGCGCCAGTAGAGCCTGTTGCGTGGCAGGAGAATACCTGGCCACGGAAAGCCACAGGCGACTGAGACCCATAACCGCCGACATCATTTGGCAAGCCGACGACCTAATAGAATCCCCAATGGCAAGCAAAATGATCCCGACACCGAATGGCCCGGCAAAGCAGGCACAAGCGGTGGGACCAAATGCGATGGTGTAGCAGATACTACAGGGACTGAGCCTGTGAAACCGGTACGAACTACTGAACCAGTCCCAGAGCCAAGGGTTGGGCTGGTGGTAGTTACTACAGCGGAGGGGTGGCCAGCAACCGAGACGAGACTCGGAGCCAACACACCCCGGACAAAACCCCCACACCAGAGCCTAAGCTAAGGTTGGGGGTACTGCCCGCCATAGATACGGAACACCCCCCCGTACCTGGCCGGACACCAATCTCCTGACGGAGACCAGCCATTGCATCAGACACAAGAGAGTGGACCGAAACCATTTGCTGCAGCAATAAATCAGATATTAATTCAAATGTAAGCGTGTTAGAAACAGGGACAGGGGGGGAAGGTGCCTGTGATGTGGAGGGGATGGATGGAGAAGGGACCGAAGGTCCCGAACCCTTCGCCCATTTAGGAGCAGTATCCCCCGAAACAGAGGAAGCAGAAGCCTTCTTTTTCTTAGGAGGCTCCTGACCCCAAATGTCACCCCCCCACCCACCTGAAGCAAAGACATGTACAACATCATATCTGCACGTCTGGACTTGCTAGTACGCAGGGAGAAAGCCTGACACATGGAACAGCCTTGTTCGTCATGGGCTTCCTCCGCCAAACAACGCAAGCATACCAGTTGACGATCCTGAGGCGACAATGTAGCGCTACAGGTAACACACCCCTTGGGCTGCAAAAAACAGAACCACGCTATGACTAATGGCAAGGACTGTTGGAGATAATGTAATATGCACACAATAAATAAACGGAAAATATACAATGCACGGGTGATATTTAACTGCTACCGCAAAGCTATTAAATACTAGCATAAAGCCACAATAGCGAAGAGTAATCGTGTACATAGATGACAAAGAGCAACATATGTGCGCGGTCTGTTAATTTAGCAATCGCACCCCAAAATCACTCAAGCAAAACTTACCTAAAGCCGCTGAAAAAAAAAGAGGAATTTAGGCAAGCATAATCTACACAATGAGATATCAGCACCCTTACAACCCGACTAAAAGGCTTTATTGAAGCCAGCAGAAGGGAAAGCAAAAGGGACCCCGCGGTCCGCCAACTAGCCTGCTACATGGCTGGAGACAGAGAACACGCCGGCAAGGTTACAACAAATCATGAATGAAAAAAGTCATACTAAGATTCCAGCTAGCGCCCGTGCGAAGAAGAAGGAACCATACATACAGGATTTGACTCTTTCTCACTCATCTTAATCGAAGTACTTAGCGAAGACGTGTCTTCTGGAACGCCAGTCAACGACAGCATGAAAAGTGAGGTACGAGGTACACAGCCAGAGTTACCTGCTCTTGGCTATAGGGGGCCCTGCACGGGGCCCTGTTGGGGTGTTCTCACTAAACATAACGAGTTTTTTGTTTGGTAAAATATTTTATTGAAATATTGTTACAACTGTCGTAGGGTTTTAAAATGGACAGTTTAATGCTTACATGTACCCCAAGGAGGACTTCTTCTGAAAAAGAATTGGTCCATTTATCTCTTATAGTTTTTGAGATATTGAGGTTTAAAGATTTTGACATTTTGGGTTGTCTGCCCTTACCGGAACCGGAAGTCTGGATTTTTTTTACTATATATCAATTTCAGCACACGGGCTATCATCCCTGAAAGTTTCAGGAAAATCGACCCAGTAGTTAGTTCAGGAGAGCTGTCACATAAATTGTTCAAATAATAATAATAAGAAGAAGAAGAATATTCGGATAATAAAAGTAGGTCTTCCAGACTTTCGTCTGAAGACCTAATAATATTCGGATAATAACAGTAGGTCTTCCAGACTTTCGTCTGAAGACCCAATAATCTGAACGATTACAATAGGTCTCCTGCCTAGAGGAAAGGAGCCCCAATAATAAAATATAATTTGAAAACAATATAATTAATTCTATTTATCTAAGTCATATGATTATTTGTAAACTGTTTAATGTGAAAATGATTAATTAGTCTTGTTATTATTACATCTAAGCATCTACATTTTCCACCACAACCTTATTTTAGACACACCCCATTTCAGCTTTGAAGAAGGGGGATAACTCTAATTAGATAAGATTTGGCTGACTGTTCAGTGTTTACTGTTGCTGTTACCTGTTGTAATTTGTCTGGTTGTGGTCTGAGGTAGGGTGTCAGGAGCCACCTCTTTGAGGGGTATCCGCTGTCTCCAAGGAGATGAGCGCCGTCTGGCAGATTATACCCCTCCATTAAGCAGTGTAGTCTGCTTCCTGTCAATATCCGGCTGTCATGCGTTGAACCGGGCCACCATGCAACTATGTCAGTTATTTTATCATCATCATCAAAGACAGCCTGTTGAAAATAAAATGTTCTAAGGTGAAGATACTTGTGAATATTTACCAGCATGACAGCTTTACAAACTATTACATAAAGTAATGAAGATATCTGTTTTAATTGAAGCAATTTGATAAACTCATAAGAATTGACGTGTGATTAGAATGTAGAAGTATAGGCGCCTACCTGTGTGTTGATACTGTGGTAGTGATGTCTATTTACATAGACATGCTTGATGACACGTGGAGCCTGTATCTGCACATGAGTGCAGTCAATCACACTAATAACTCCGGGGAAATGGGACACCTGATAAAACGCCATTTGATTCGTGTGGATCTAGTTGGGTTGTGTCGGAAAGCGAACAAATCTAGTGAGAATCCGGTGCGACGACAGTTCACCGACAGTCTCATGTACAGCACGGGACATTGTCTGTCTCACAGTCCCTAAACCACATTAATTTCCCTACTGCCAAGCTCTCTCTGCAGTGCTAAAGCCCTAAACAAAGCAAGTCTTGATTTCTTCAGTCTGAATCTCTGGTCTCCCTGGGGCTCCTTTTCAATATAAATAGGCTTGTTTGTTACTATCAAAATTATATATATTCAGAGACTAAGCCTTAGTCTACACGGGACACAGTAGGCTGACTAACTCCATGGTCATCACCATTACATAGCTGGAATTTTCCTGTTGCTAGGAAGCGCAATGTCAAAAGTGTTTTCACAGTGGCATCGACTACATGATTTCTTGCTGTGTTAGGCTGAATGGCATTTGAGAACAAATCAATTACAAACTGTATGCCGCCCTTGTCTAAAGGATACTGTTTAATGAGTTCTTCATCACTTAAGTCCTAAAAATGGTTACTTCTTCGACGGTAAATTCTTATATTGGCATGTCTGGCAGCCATTTTTGTCAACTGACTTAACCCCCTGGATGCGGAGTTTTTTTCAGGCGCACATTTTCATACAGCTTCAAAAGTGAACGTTTTGCGAATGAATTGGACTCACGTGGTCCTGGATCTACATACGGCTGTAAAATTACACAGAAATGTAGAATATTAAATTTCCTATCCGTTGGTATAAATATAAGTGCAACTACCTTGGCGGTTTGAGAAATAGACCTTTCTGAATGTTGTCCAAGTTTTTGTTATGCGTTAAAAACAGTAAATTTCACCCCTTTTTATCACGCACCGATAAAAGCACTGTGCTACGATTTTTTTTAATTTGGCATCTTTACGGAAAGTGTGAGTGAAGAAAATACAGCCTGATATCTGAACGACATAATTGTATATGAATTAGGTTTATCTGCTTATGCATTATGTTATATGCTCAAGATTAAAAATGACTCGCAATGAATGTCAAAAATGGATTTTCTTCTATGATGCAAATGACGACAGAGAGGCCACGCCGTATAATGATAAGGGGGCATAACTCTGTTATGCTTAACACTTGGTCAATGTAACTCGGATCACATGGAGAGAATTTGTTGCGGATACAGACGCTATATTTTCGGTATTTTTTGTTCACAGTGAACAAAACTACTCCAAGTTCCCCAATGTGAGCGGATACACTTTTGTTTTCCACTTCATCATACCTGCTTCTAAATGCCACTTAAGGAAGTTACACTTTTGTAGTTTCACAATTTATAAGAAAAGATGACAACGTACTACATGTGAAAGAATGTAATAGCGATTTGGATGGCCTTATCCGATATATACAGTGAGACCTCGGATACCCGGACCCCAGATATCCGGAAACCTCGCCTTCCGGTCAATTTTTAGAAGAAAAAAATCTCTTACATTATAAAAGTGACTGTCTATAACGGATATTCGGTTTCCATTTCCGGACGTTACATTTTACAAACAAACCAGCTAAATCAACACAAAATTGACTCACCTATCCGCACAAAGCTTTGATCTACCGCTAATCGTGTGAAGGGAATTGCGAGAGTCCGACGTGTTTTGACACGAGACATGGTCGGCTAATCCGGATTAATGATCATCAAGGTATTGGTGGTGATTAGAAGGCCTAGCTGACACTGAGTTAACCATTGAGTTCTAACTGTTAAGTTGTTTATTCAGTCAAAGCAATAAAAGTGCAATGTGTCGATATTCAAGTCAGTTGGTCTTTCAATTGATCACAAATGGCTAGTCAACCTACTAAACGCAAGCGCTACGCAGTGACAGCCAAGGAAACGAAAGAGATATGTCTTTACAAAGAACAAAATCCCAAAGTAAGCTTTGATAACATTAGCAAACATTTTGGACCACATTGTTTCGGGAAGTGATTTCATACCCGAAGTGTATGCTCGCTACAGATTCAACACTAAAGCCTGGATGACATCTGACCTGTTCAGCGATTGGCTGATCTACTTTGATAGACAGATGAGGTCGCAAGGTAGGCGTGTCATACTGCTTTTAGACAATGTCGATACGGAGGATCAGGCAGCCCCACTACCCTGCTCGTTTGCTGACACAAAGAAATATTACGAAGGCCTACTCAGCTACTTTGAGAACAATGGCGACCGTGAAAACCTGGACAAAATGTTGTCCGTCGTGTTACAAAGGAGCGGCACTCAGTGTAAGCAGTCCTCAATGAAAGACTTTTTCAAAACTGACTAATTGTAAAGGTATGATTGTTTTGTTGTGATGCTGTTTTTGAATGTCTATACATGTACAATAAACGCTTGATGATCATAAACATTTTGGATTTTCCTTGAGGTGTATGAAAACCAAAAATCCAGATCACCGGATATTCAATTATCCGGACGATTTACGTAAAAACGAATGTGTCCGGATATCCGAGGTCTCACTGTAAGTTAGTTCTTAGATTCCCATATTCTCCTGTTTGTGTAGATGTATTTTGACTAATTTTGCATCGTTATTACCGGAGTACTTGCCATATCTTAGAATGTAATGAAATTGCTGAAAATATTGCAACATTTTAGTTGACGTCATTGCTTGTTTTGTTCATTTTGCGACGTCGGAAAAAGACGACACTGGTATTGATTAGTACATATCTCACCTAATTTCCATTAATTGTATAAAAGGTCTCGGCGTCTATGTCAGAAGTGAAAACACTTTAGACAAAACATAAAATGACTGATTTATCAACAATTAGACGGTTTGACCGCGTATCTTATTGTGAGCAACATGCGCACCTGTTTGGCATCAATTTAACATAAATGAAAAATAATACTCCACAACACCCGAATATTTTGTCTAGGATAAGAATTTTCGTTGTTTATGATTATGTAGCTATTTCTCTTCATAAGTATGCAACGAAGGATGTAAGATTTGTCAAAATTAAGACATGACATGGTTTATACAATGTATATATTTGAACAATTTTTGTATAAATATAGTTAGAGTCTGATATCCTGTTATCACAATATTTTTTAATCGAATACGAATTGATTATATTATCGAAAACAATGATAGTGAATCAAAAAACGTTTCCGACAAACGCGCACTTGGCCAATCAATATACATCATTGTTTTGTCTATAAAACGACACAACAATATGCAATAAACAAGACAATTCCTTTAAATATGTGTTTGCATATATATTTCATAAAATATGTAAATCATTTTCATTAATATTATCAGTTTTACTTATAAGGTTGAATTAAATCGCTGTTCATTAACCTGTTCATATGAAACTGCAATATTAGTCCAAATGCATTGAATATTGTACATCATAGGAACTAAAGTAGTTGCAGTTATGGCTACATTTGATCTTCTAACAGTTGTGTAAAGGTATAGAATGTGGTGTACTGCACTAAATGTGTCAATTTCATATGTAAATATGATTCAAACAATGAAAAACGTACAAAGAATCAAACACAGTAAACCCTATATGCACATATGATATTGAACAAGGCTAAATGTCGATACTGTAGTCAGTTTCATGAAAAAGTATCTGAACTATCCACAAAATATACTTCATAATACTGACAGTGTAATCGGAAGGATTAGGCGATTGTGTTACTCTTCTTGGAGCACCTTTAGAATACAGCACCACAACTTCTCGTGAGGACGATCTCTGCCGTAGGTCACATGTCATTAAGACAAGCAACCAGTTTGTGAGAACCCGTCGGACGCGAACCCGCGACCTTCGGATTGTCAGCTCGAAAGCTAACCGACTGAGCTACGTCCACACTGTTGCACAATGTGCAAATTTATCGAGTCATTCCCGTGATGTCACGGAAATGAACGGAAAGAGTCGAATAGGTCACGGACAATTACGAATGCTATGGGTAGACTTGGTGACTCATGATTTTATTCTTCGGACAATTGCCGAATGGATCCGATGCCCTTTGGCACACTCGTCCCATTCCGTAATCTACAAATTAACGTGTGGCGTGGAATGAGCCGATATGCCTCAAGCTGAAAAGGGTTGTTGACGCCAGGCCAGACGAGATTTCACGGTGCATGCCTGAATTGGCGCTTTATATAAATCGGTGATTTTGTAACAGAAAAGTGATGTAGGGAACACTGTAAGGATAATGTGGATCGCACTAAGGAACGAGGGAGACATGGGTATGTGTAGTGACGGCACGAGGGTGAGTTAGCCTTCGAATCATTACTGAACAAAATTTATGTTGCGTGTGAAAGAGGCTTGAGTGGAAATTCCAGACCAATTTCCATTAGCCCAAAATTTCTACATTAACCCATTTCAGAATGTACTTTTGACGTTTTTGGTTTCCCGTTTTTGTGTGAAAAAAAAGTATTAGATCTACAATGCAAAAAGAAAAAATAACAAATGTTACTCACTATTACACCGGACATGTACCTGCTATATTGGATTAGGTCCCTAAACCTAAACCTAACCCTAACCCTAAACCCTCAGCCCTAACCCCAACCCTAACCCCTTGAAATAATCCTAATAAATAGAATGCCTTGACCGAACCACCGGACATGTACCTATTATATTGCATTAGGTCCCCAACCCCAACCCCAACCCTAACTCCTAAGCTCTAACCCTAACCCTAACCCTAAACCTAGTTCTAGCCCTAGCCCTAGCCCTAACCCTAGCCCCAATCCCTTGAATTAATTCTAATAAATAGAATGCATTGACCAAACCGGCACAAACACGACTGAAGTGTCCAGTGTAATGCATTATTACCACTTCGAAAAATAAAATACTAAATAAAACACTTTTCTATGTAATGGTGCAAATTACTGAATGACAAAAATATATATGTAAATTAAAAAAATACAAAAATACAAAATACACAAAACATAACACCTCAGCAGCCCGTAATGCAAATAAATATGAGCGTATTAGTGAAAAAAGAAAATATTTCAAACTGGTGCTTGCAAAATATTACGCATCCGCCGGTAGACAACTACCGGAAACTCTCAACATCGTTGGGCTTATGCAATGACATAGCTCGTAGAGATGAAACACCAGTGAGCGGAGCTTATACGCACTCGCTGAGCCAGACAACCGTGTTGCCATGCAGGTGTCATAGGGCATTGTTTCGAGAACGTGCTTTCGAACAAAATCACATTACATTACGTAAAAGGGTATTATGACGTTTTTTAAAGTTTGTGGTGCTGTATTCTAAAGGTAGGCCCTCTTCTTCAACCGACCTTCACCTCAAAGAAATTGCGCAAACTTAAGTCAAATTTTTTGTGTGAATATGACTAAGAAGTCTTAAGTCAAAACTTAAGTTTTTTATTGGAAACATAAGTCATTTTTTATACTTAAAGGTCACATGCAACCAAAAAATCAAACATAATTAAAACACAATCATCACTTATTCATGACATATAATATACATTTCTGGTTTTGAAAAAACATATAAACAAAATTATAAGCGCAGTGTTGTGCCGTGAGCGCGGGCTTCCGGGAATCACGCAATAATTTTTCACATGGCGCATAAAATTTCTCACAGCGCGTCCTCATCGGCGCGTCCTATGGAAAGACTTCATTCAAATCATATCACCAGAATCTAACATATATTCCTCACCTGATAAGGATGAGTTTTAACATGTTTTCAACTGGATCTGAACATACTGAAACACATTTTCAACTTCTAAAAATGCCACGCAAAGAAATGTTTCTCGTCGTTAAAACTTAGGGGGAATACGGTCGGAAGTCTTAACCGTCCTATTTCTAAAGAAACCTACCTTCACATGAAGTTGACATTTTATTAATATGCCGAGATTAAAGTTATTTTTTGCCTGCAATACTCGACAAACCAACAACACGATGTTTACGCCGCCATTTTGAATGCATTAACTCTTGACCTATCAGATTCGTCGTTGTATATCCATGCGTCAGATTTGCAGTTTATCAGCCAATGAAATAACTTGTTACATATTTAACGTACACATGGTCGTCAAGCATGGCTGAAAGCAGGCCGCCCAAGCAGCAGATGCGACTAACGTGTTTTTTTAGAAAAGGGAGGGGTCAAAACGGAACTCATGAGACAAACAGTCCTTTAAATGAATAAACATTACCACCAGCGCACAAATACCCCACAAAAACTGACTTGGACGCTGACACGAAGTGGAAACCCAAAGTCCAATCTTACCAGGCCGAATGGGTAAATCAATATTCATGGTTTATTTCTTGTGAATTTTGAGCATGTTCAACCCATCAAAGTTCATGATTGATTCAAACATTAAATGGCAGTGAATTTATTATGTTTTCTGTTCTATTTTCAAATTTTCAGGACCCTCTAAATTTTCTGGTGTCCCTTAAATCATACAAGCAGGGGCCCCTTGGGCCCATATTTTACCAAACCTAGGAACAACACTGTAAGCGTACAATCACAAATCAAAAGTGCAATATTGTGTACTTAGGTTTACTTCCCAAGAAACGAAACAGCCGGGATACCGAACCCAGTCAGAGCGGGTGGGTGTGCACTCAAGTGCAACGGCTGGTTCATTAGCAGATGCCCTCACGGCTCATTGTTTGTGCATAACATTTTGCAATCAACAGACATCATAACATGTCATGTGTTCAAGTATCACACCTGCCTGTCTGTGTAATTACATAATGTGACAGAGACCGAACTCGGGCCATAAATCAATACATTTTGTTTATGGTGTATAGCCTGATTGGTGTTAAGTTCAAATTGCACGTGGTCAGTGATCGCAGTTGTGTATATTAAATATTGTCATTAGCAGACAGACAGGCAGACACACATGTGTCAATGAAACAAGACATTGAGTTTTGTCCGTGACAACGACATATCTATATCACAGTTAGAAATTCTGTCAACGCTAAATAATGACATTGCTTTTAAGTATCGAACTGAGAAAGTGACTCAGTAAGAAGAACGTGTGGTTAATTTACTGTCATAACATATAAAAAGTTCGCTCGTGTGAGATATCAACAAAATAGCTCACACCAAAGCCTTCACAGAGTATTCAACGGACAACTCGCTTCCAAATTGCGCGAACCTATTTCACTGTGCACGTGCTCTGAGCGCAGCCCAGCTGTTGAAACCACTTGAATTCCCCCAAAACGCTGGCGGAAAATTAGTGAATCGTTTGACTACGATTTTGCGCATTTTTCTTCATCGCGTTATTTTTCAACTTTATAAGTTGAATTTGCATTTTTGATGATTTGTTTCGGTAAGTCCATACCGAAAGGTATCAGAATCTGCAAAGTTGTGTTTTACGTTGCATGTGACCTTTAAGTCCTTTTAAGAATACCGCCCCAGGTACTTTCCCATGTACAGTGCCGAGAACTCCTTTAACATGGCAGCCTGTGGGATTGTGCATTGTGGAACCATACTGTAAGTTGATAAATGTGATGTCATTAGTTAAATAGTGGTCGGAAAATTGAACAGAAATTAAGCGCGCAGAGCAGAGGTGATGTCAAAGTCGCCTGTTCAATTTACGAAGATCCATCCTAAACTCACTTCAAGAAAATTATTTATGCTACACTGAAATAGCAATTCCAAATACTTTTTGCACGAGTCTGTATATTGGGTTTAGTTGATTGTGGGATTGCACATCAAAATAGGGATCCACTCAAAATTCACAAATTTGTACACTTATGATCCTGATATTGTACTCTTACAAAGCATATCAGTATTGCTACTGACTAGCGAAGAGTTATTGCCATATTTAAGCGGTATTTACAAAATTACTCCGCCGTGCGTTAAATTAATGAAACAAAATTAATCATCATACTTAATTAGCTATTCACCGATGTGTCCATCTGTCTCTGATCATGTTTTTATATAACACAGCGGAAGTGAATCATGGAAGTATAAATAGATGTTTTCTCACAACTAACTGTAACAGTTATCGCCATTCAGAATTTCTCATGCCATTCGTGAAATAATATGTATTTATATCATACAGTAACCCCGAATAATTGATTGTGTGACAATTTGAGTGTTTCTTTCACAGTAGATTGATACGGAATGAAACAAGTAATGACTTGTGAACTTGAATTTGTTATTATATAGGTCAAGGGACATCTCCCCCGTCTAAGTCAAAAAATTGTTATAGCGTTCATAACTTTATCTTTAATTTTTCTCTTATGTTACTTGCCGTGAAGAATTTTCTTTTGCTGTCCTGTATTGTTGTCAAGTACCGTTGGGAAAAATTACTGGAATTGTAATTGACCGGAACTGCGCACGTGTGATACTGATGTATTGGCGATAACTGTTAGAGCAGTGTCGGGTATTACCAAACAAAATTCCATTTTTGCATTGTTTTCTCAAGTTGCCGATCGCTTCAGCAACTTTTATATGCATGCTATGAAAGGGAAACTTCCTCTTCCGGAAGAAGAATCGTCTGCTCCTTGAATATACTTCAAAGACACAGAGAAGAAAATTGACGAAAATACAAGCAACAGAAATTACATTCTTAAACGTGATGCGTATCTCGGCAATGAGATGGCTTAGCCAACAAGTCTTGGTCAAAACAGGGATACCCCATTCTAAATATAGCACCATGTCTATTTCAGTATACTACGCAGTTCCAAACCATAAAGTACGGCTTTGTTAGCCATGTACGGACTGTACAGTCCGATCAACCCCAACCCTTCACTGTGTAGCCCTGTCGTCCTTTACCGAACAAGCGTCATTGGCCTCAGCAATTTTCGCTATTCCTATGGCGTCGCATATTTGCTGATAGTAAAACAAACGGTAATAATTCATCCGTGTGGTTTATGAACCGTCAAAACAACACAAAACACGATAATTATGCGTGTCTCCATTCACTATTCGTAGGTGTTAGAATTTAACTTGTTCTGTGTATATAAATAAACATTAACTTTGGAAACGTGCCCTGCTGAAAAACACGATGATTGTTTCAAGGAATGGGTTTTACTGGCCAATCTGTCGCATTCTCCCAAGCCAAATATTAATAAATGAGACAACTCCAAACATTAGTCCGGGGAACAACTTACTTTTACATCAGGAACGTGTTTGTTGAGTCATGTCGATAAACGTTTGAAATATTCGACCGTGACCTTATAGGAACGTCAAGGGCAGCTAATTTTCACGACTTAGTTAAGAGTGGTTTCCCTTACACTGTGCTCCAATACTGACTGACGGGCACTGAGCATGTCATTTGCTTTTATTTCTATCTGTTCCAGTCATTATGATCGACCGACAGTTCAAGTGTCATCTAAATGGTGTGTAAGACTTTCAAGTCGAATGGCTTAAACGTCAGCATTGTTTAATTATTTTCACCCTTGTCCTCATTGAAATACGTAATTCCATTATTTTCCGTGGCCAATTAATTTTGTCTTCCATGAAATACGTCCACATATCATAAAAAAACATACACATTAAATATTTATTTAGAGTAATGCTTCCAGTATTTTTTCTGCATCCTCATCTTCCGTATGCCCCATATTTTGTATTCAGACGTGAAATAATAGAAAGTGTCACGGACACTGTGGGAATTAATGCCCTGATGTGATCAAGTCTCTTTGCACACAAACAGTTCAGTTTTGTCCATAATATACATTTACTGAAATAATGTATCAATGAGAGGGGCGACCAGACATATATCAAATCAATAAAATAAAGATTATTACATAAAGATAAGTGATAAGGCTGTAACGATTCATTCGCATATTCGGTGAATCGAACCGTAGCCCTTCATGAATTCAATTCGTTATTCGTGGTCACCAGAACCGAATATCCATGAATATTTACGATTTTTTTAAAAGAGCATGTTTTACTTGAACCCTTATGTCCTTTCCAAAGTGAGATATGCAAGAAT
Source organism: Haliotis rubra (assembly GCF_003918875.1). NCBI lineage: Eukaryota > Metazoa > Mollusca > Gastropoda > Lepetellida > Haliotidae > Haliotis > Haliotis rubra. Next base: position 288,163 of record NW_025764986.1, on the reverse strand, counting down.
GGAATATGTACTTGCATTGCAGTAGTGCAAGTTAGTTTGCCAAGACTGCACATGGTACTGTTGTATATAACCATTACATACCAAATTCGAGTGTCATGAGATCACTGGTTATTGCTGTGACAAATCAAAACTGTCAACATGGGCATTTCATATTGTACATCAATCACTTGACTACAATATTGTATTTGTGAATGATTATTCGTATTCGTTACCCAGTATTCATGATACGTATCATATTCGCCACATAGTGTATTCATTGCAGCCCTAATTAAGTGATCTATATTTGAAAAAACCTGATATGTAGATACACACTGGGACACATTTGGGGTAATGCGAATGTACAGACACTGTTCAGGAATACCTGTTTGATTCCTGGCAGTTATATGATTTACAAGTAAATATAAGAACTGCATTTAGAACAAAACATCAATCAAGTGATACTGTTAATAATTAATACAGCACTCTTTTTCATGGACTTTCCGTTTGAGTGTTTTTTTCTAGTGAATATTTTAATAGTGAATGTTTACCTTCAAACTGCTTAGCTATACATGTATTTTGAAAAAAATGAAGGAATATTTCATCTGTGTTTAGGCCTACAGTCTATCAAATTACTGAATTGACATTGTTAAATTACACGTAAGTGGAATCACATGTGTTTTCATGGTTAACATGTTACCTGGCTAAACGGACCAATATTTCTTTAAGGAGACTCGGTGTGGTGTGATTTATAGTTTGTGGTTCTTTCATATTGCTCTTTCACATATGTTTCACGTTTCAGTAAAGTGTATTGATCAATGCCTATCAAGAATTCTTAATCAGGTTAAGATCAGTACTCAAAGGATTTTTGTATTTGTAAATAACTGGTGATAGTTTACCCCAAAGGTTGTGCATTATTGTCTACTGGTAATTCCCACCAACCTTTAACTTTCATAAAAACTCTTGATCTCTCTTTAGATAGGCTAATATTGTCCACAATCACCAGTAGCTAAAGTGACGACTTAAATCCTACTGGGGTATGTGCAGGAAGTTGAGGTACCGCAAGTCCCCATGATCCCCAGTGAGGTGGCCTAGCTTGGGTTGCTGGTGGCAATAACCAGTGTCTTTGAAAGTTGTAGATGGAACTGTCACGTGGTGAATCGTTCATGACAACTTTGTACCACAGAGAATAAGAAAATCCCTCCGCCATACGCATTACATGAAAGAGTTGTTACCTGGTATATAACTGCTCAGCACACCTGATAAATAACTTTTAACCACATGAAGTGTTTTTGACATCCTGATATGCGTAAATTGCAAAAGTATTACTTCATATGATGCATGCGTTCATGGCAGTATTTGAATGTGACTTGTTTTACCTGCATTGTTACCGGAGAAAGTTATCATGATCATCTGGATGTTGAGATACCATGTCAAACAATAACATATCTGGCCTTGTTAGCAACATCACGTATTCTCAAATACAATATATGAGTTATGGTTACACTATTACACAATACCGTTATAGGGCGTGGAACTGGTATATCAATATATTGAGTGAGGACACTTTTAAATATTAAGATAAGAACACACCACTGTAAACAGTACCGCCTTGTTGTTTTTCATTCTTTGTAAAATTTCAGTATAGTGACGCTTATTCCTTATTCGAACAAACACTTCCTGAAATTGTAATTAATCTACAAGAATTCCTTTTATCCATAATGTCGAAAGTGAAAAAAAACTCAAGACGCTTCAGATATTGGTGGGTTGGTTTGATGTTCAACGCTGCACTCAACAATATTCCAGCTATATTTTGGAACGGACTAAATTATACAAATTTCAGTAATAGGCTGGACATCAGAGTATATAATATGTACGAAATGACCACACCATAAACACTCGTCATAGAGGTCGTCAATTGGCGCCGTTGTTCGGAATAGCCCGACACGAGTGTTCGGAAATGCCCGACGTCATTGTTCGGAAATGCCCGACGAGAGTGTTCGGAATAGCCCGACGTGACTGTTCGGCAGAGCCGACATGAGTGCAAAATCTGAATATTAGATCGTGTCAAGTATTTGCATGAAACAGGTTTACTGGACGGGATTTACTCATCTTCAAACGTGAATATGATACACATTGAGAGGTTCGTTAATACCCGACAACGCTCTACGTGGTGATAACTGGTCGCTAACCAGTACACGAATAGGCTAGAATGCACTTTACCGGGCGCAGCCCTCGCTGCTCCCTTTATGATCCTTAGGGTTAGGGTTTAGGGTCAGTGTATGGCACCCTTTACGATCCTTAGGGTTTAGGGTTAGGCACCCTTTACGATCCTTAGGGTTAGGCACCCTTTACGATCCTTAGGGTTAGGGGTTGGGGTTAGGGTTAGGGAACCCCAGCAGCGCTAATTAATCTGAAAAAGTGCGCCGGTAAAGTGAAGTACTCCCATCGCCATTACATCAGTATCACACGTGCGCAGTTCCGGTCAATTACAATTCCAGTATTTTTGTTACTTGCCGTGAAGAATTTTCTTTTGCTGTCCTGCATTGTTGTCAAATATCGTTGGGAAAATACTGGAATTGTAATTGACCGGAACTGCGCACGTGTGATACTGATGTATTGGCGATAACTGGTCGCTAGCCAGTACACCCCACGAATAACAGACGGCTCCTAACAGACAAGTTGAAAATGGGGGGAAGTATACTCACCCAGAGTATTGCTGTACAAAACTGACATGAGTGATAAGTAACACAAGGCATCTTCCATTTCCAAGAATAAAAATCTTGTGCGCGATCCAAAAACCAACAGTTATCAAGTTACAACAGGCGACGAAGAGGGACTAGTAGTGATTGTCTGCAGTTGCCATCAGATCTGAATTCAGTCAAAGCCGTCGGATTATAGCTAAAACCGCAACCTTGCAAAGCGTCGCCTATAAGCGAAAACGGCCACTCGCTTTCTGATAACAGCTGCCTGGCCAAAACGGCACCTTATTTACTTGCTTCTCAATTCCTAACCCCGCCTGCTGGTTTAATTTTAAAGAGGGTGGGTGATTTCAAATTGATGAGTGATTTATTAGATGAGGGACATTTGAACCAATATTTTATACTCTACATAAAAGTACACAATACTATCAAAACATATCCTGATATTTTCATACATAAGGGGCCCCAGGTGGTAGTCAAAATGCCCCAATGTATTTAAAATGATTAAATATATTTGCCATAAATGCACCGTTTTTGTCAGCTTTGATATTATATTATTCATATAATATTATATAGATCTAGCAATATTTCTGAAAAATGTTCCATTAGTAGAATCTAGTGAGTGACTTAATATATAGCATCACATCGGCAATATTGCAGCCATATCGTGATGAGAACAATTTCATTTATAAATTAGATCTATATCAATATTAAAATTAAAGTTGCGGGCAACCTTGAGGGCTCCTTGGCTTGAATAATTTCTAAACATTTGGTACCTGATGTCGAAAGCAGTAACGGTTATAGTTTATGGTGTTTATTTTCGGGTGAGTGTAGATACAATTTCCAGCTAAAAGCACCTCTACTGCAGTGTATTTTAATGTTGTGTAGCGCTAGCTCTCGTCATTGTCAGTTGAAATTGACATCATCTCCCCTATCTGCACGTGGACCACGCTTTGCAGTGGTAGTCTCTTTATGGCAGATATCGTCCCTGCGCTTTCCTTCAGACTGTCGCATGCTTTGCACGGGTATTCTGCCGTGTCGTAAATCTCCGAGAAAGTTATGACACATTCCAGACATCACAAAGTCGGCGAGCGAATGAGTGGATTTGTAGGATTTTGACGGCTGCCTCTAACCACGAAACGGTGATATTTTTAACATGTACCTTAGAATAAAAATTGATCAGCAAACCATATACATATACACTGACAATTTTCATAGCCCTCAGTAGAAAAGCAATCCAGATTAGCCACTGTAGTGAGGAAAATAGAATATTATTTGTCCCTCCGTTGTCTTTGAAGCTATGTTGCTGCAACTGACACTGGCGGCATAAATGCACATCCCAATTTTGGTCGATCAAACGATCAAACTTTTTGATATGCATGTAAGAACACGAAATGTTAAGCATCTTATGTTGATGCATACCGCCAAGTCTTACTGCCTTCTGTACGGAATCTGAGCAGCTATGCTGTTTATAATGTAGCATCATCAGAATCTGACGAAATCCAATATGGCCGCCAAGCAATACACATTTTGACATGCACCCAAGAACAAAAAATGTTCAACACACTTAGTTACTACGTACTGCCAGATTCTAGCTGCATAGTTGAAATAGTTATGACGCTGCGATTTTTCGAAAATACATTTTAGTACAAAATAAACAACAGAAGCAAACATCTAGATATCCGTAACTAATCAAGATATCGCAACATAGCTTATAGACATTAATATTTAAGGTATCTAATGTATATCTGCACATTTACAGCATTCTGCATTTCATACATTCAGAGTTATGGTTTGCGAAAAATGCCTACCCCACAAAATCTGCACATTTCCGATAAACGTCTTCAATCCAATATGGCCGCCGCATCACGTGACTTTTGACATAGGACCAAGAACAGAAAATGTTTAACAACCAAAGGCCACTTCAGAACAAGCGTTTAAAGTGTTGTATGTGCTAAGTTTAGTTTGGCACAACATGGCAAAGAAGCCCGTGAAAGTGTTTGAAGACAACTTTTGCCCAAAAGTAGCGTCCAATATGGCGGCCATCATATAAACATAGGCACATTTGACGATGCTACTGTGTAGGAACATGCATAGACACAAAGTATGCAACGTTTGAATGCCGTAGCTCTTGTAGTGTTAGTGCAGCACATTTTGGGAGGTATGTAGTCAGGATTTTGCTGAAAAACATCAACAAAAACTTCAATCCCAAATAGCGTCCAAACGGTGCATTTTAGCGACTTGAGCCGTCCAGGCGAAATTGTAGGCATTTTGATTGCGCATCTGCTCCGGAACTTTGGCAAACATTGGAGCATTAGTTTTGGAGATATTTGCATTTGCGTTTGAAATTTTGGAATTATTTTTGAATTATCTGCCCTTTGCTATTGGGCCTACAGCCTACAGATTTTAAAGCGCGATATGTACACCTCGGTGGGCATCTGGGTGAATTTTTTCAAGGCATTCTGTCCAGCGGTGCTCTCTGTAGCTCTGGTACAAAATACGGCGGAAGAATAAATAATAATAATAATTAAAGTTGCGGGCAACCTTGAGGGCTCCTTGGCTTGACTAATTTCTAAACATTTGGTACCTGATGTCGAAAGCAGTAACGGTCATAGTTTATGGTGTTTATTTTCGGGTGAGTGTAGATACAATTTCCAGCTAAAAAGCACCTCTACTGCAGTGTATTTTAATGTTGTGTAGCGCTAGCTCTCGTCATTGTCAGTTGAAATTGACATCATCTCCCCTATCTGCACGTGGACCACGCTTTGCAGTGGTAGTCTCTTTATGGCAGATATCGTCCCTGCGCTTTCCTCCAGACTGTCGCATGCTTTGCACGGGTAATCTGCCGTGTCGTACATCTCCGAGAAAGTTATGACACATTCCAGACATCACAAAGTCGGCGAGCGAGTGAGTGGATTTGTAGGATTTTGACGGCTGCCTCTAACCACGAAACGGTGATATTTTGAACATGTACCTTAGAATAAAAAAATGATCAGCAAACCATATACATATACATATACACTGACAATTTTCATAGCCCTCAGTAGAAAAGCAATCCAGATTAGCCACTGTAGTGAGGAAAATAGAATATTATTTGTCCCTCCGTTGTCTTTGAAGCTATGTTGCTGCAACTGGTACACACAACGTGCACTGGCGGCATAAATGCATATCCCAATTTTGGTCGAAATCGGATGGGTGGTTTCCGAGTTACGGGTGTTGAAAAGCTGGAAAACATCAGCTGTGAGGACTGGAAAACTTGACCCCTGGTCGGCTGGGGGTGATGTACCTTTTAAGAAGTTCCGGAGAAGAGATAGTTCGCTCTTTGACAGGCCGTAGCTCCGTTGTCCTGGGGTCTACGTTCAAAACAATTAGTGTTCTGGAATCGTCAGAACTTCAGCTATCAGACGCACCGTTTCAAGTGTCCAAACGGTGCATTTTAGCGACTTGTGCCGTCCAGGCGAAATGGTAGGCATTTTGATTGCGCATCTGCTCCCGAACTATATGGCCGACAAACGATCAAACTTTTGATATGCATGTAAGAACACGAAATGTTAAACATCTTACGTTGATGCATACCGCCAAGTTTTACTGCCTTCTGTGCGGAATCTGAGCAGCTATGCTGTTTATAATGTAGTATCACCAGAATCTGACGAAATCCAATATGGCCGCCAAGCAATACACATTCTGACATGCACCCAAGAACAAAAAAATGTTCAACACACTTAGTTGCTACGTACTGTCAGATTCTAGCTGCATAGTTGAAATAGTTATGACGCTGCGATTTTTCGAAAATACATTTTAGTACAAAATAAACAACAGAAGCAAACATCTAGATATCCGTAACTAATCAAGATATCGCAACATAGCTTATGGGCATTGATATTGGAGGTATATATTGTATATCTGCACATTTACAGCATTCTGCATTTCATACATTCAGAGTTATGGCTTGCGAAAAATGCCTACCCCACAAAATCTGCACGTTTCCGATAAACATCTTCAATCCAATATGGCCGCCGCATCACGTGACTTTTGACATAGGACCAAGAACAGAAAATGTTCAACAACCAAAGGCCACTTCAGAACAAGCGTTTAAAGTGTTGTATGTGCTAAGTTTAGTTTGGCACAAAATGGCAAAGAAGCCCGTGAAAGTTTTTTTGAAGACAACTTTTGCCCAAAAGTAGCGTCCAATATGGCGGCCATCATATAAACATAGGCATATTTGACGATGCTACTGTGTAGGAACATGCATAGACACAAAGTATGCAACGTTTGAATGCCGTAGCTCTTGTAGTGTTAGTGCAGCACATTTTGGGAGGTATGTAGTCAGGATTTTGCTGAAAAACATCAACAAAAACTTCAATCCCAAATAGCGTCCAAACGGTGCATTTTAGCGACTTGAGCCGTCCAGGCGAAATTGTAGGCATTTTGATTGCGCATCTGCTCCGGAACTTTGGCAAACATTGGAGCATTAGTTTTGGAGATATTTGCATTTGCGTTTGAAATTTTGGAATTATTTTTGAATTATCTGCCCTTTGCTATTGGGCCTACAGCCTACAGATTTTAAAGCGCGATATGTACACCTCGGTGGGCATCTGGGTGAATTTTTTTCAAGGCATTCTGTCCAGCGGTGCTCTCTGTAGCTCTGGTACAAAATACGGCGGAAGAATAAATAATAATAATAATTAAAGTTGCGGGCAACCTTGAGGGCTCCTTGGCTTGACTAATTTCTAAACATTTGGTACCTGATGTCGAAAGCAGTAACGGTCATAGTTTATGGTGTTTATTTTCGGGTGAGTGTAGATACAATTTCCAGCTAAAAGCACCTCTACTGCAGTGTATTTTAATGTTGTGTAGCGCTAGCTCTCGTCATTGTCAGTTGAAATTGACATCATCTCCCCTATCTGCACGTGGACCACGCTTTGCAGTGGTAGTCTCTTTATGGCAGATATCGTCCCTGCGCTTTCCTCCAGACTGTCGCATGCTTTGCACGGGTAATCTGCCGTGTCGTACATCTCCGAGAAAGTTATGACACATTCCAGACATCACAAAGTCGGCGAGCGAGTGAGTGGATTTGTAGGATTTTGACGGCTGCCTCTAACCACGAAACGGTGATATTTTGAACATGTACCTTAGAATAAAAAATGATCAGCAAACCATATACATATACATATACACTGACAATTTTCATAGCCCTCAGTAGAAAAGCAATCCAGATTAGCCACTGTAGTGAGGAAAATAGAATATTATTTGTCCCTCCGTTGTCTTTGAAGCTATGTTGCTGCAACTGGTACACACAACGTGCACTGGCGGCATAAATGCATATCCCAATTTTGGTCGAAATCGGATGGGTGGTTTCCGAGTTACGGGTGTTGAAAAGCTGGAAAACATCAGCTGTGAGGACTGGAAAACTTGACCCCTGGTCGGCTGGGGTGATGTACCTTTAAGAAGTTCCGGAGAAGAGATAGTTCGCTCTTTGACAGGCCGTAGCTCCGTTGTCCTGGGGTCTACGTTCAAAACAATTAGTGTTCTGGAATCGTCAGAACTTCAGTTATCAGACGCACCGTTTCAAGTGTCCAAACGGTGCATTTTAGCGACTTGTGCCGTCCAGGCGAAATGGTAGGCATTTTGATTGCGCATCTGCTCCCGAACTATATGGCCGACAAACGATCAAACTTTTGATATGCATGTAAGAACACGAAATGTTAAACATCTTACGTTGATGCATACCGCCAAGTTTTACTGCCTTCTGTGCGGAATCTGAGCAGCTATGCTGTTTATAATGTAGTATCACCAGAATCTGACGAAATCAATATGGCCGCCAAGCAATACACATTCTGACATGCACCCAAGAACAAAAATGTTCAACACACTTAGTTGCTACGTACTGTCAGATTCTAGCTGCATAGTTGAAATAGTTATGACGCTGCGATTTTCGAAAATACATTTTAGTACAAAATAAACAACAGAAGCAAACATCTAGATATCCGTAACTAATCAAGATATCGCAACATAGCTTATGGGCATTGATATTGAGGTATATATTGTATATCTGCACATTTACAGCATTCTGCATTTCATACATTCAGAGTTATGGCTTGCGAAAATGCCTACCCCACAAAATCTGCACGTTTCCGATAAACATCTTCAATCCAATATGGCCGCCGCATCACGTGACTTTTGACATAGGACCAAGAACAGAAAATGTTCAACAACCAAAGGCCACTTCAGAACAAGCGTTTAAAGTGTTGTATGTGCTAAGTTTAGTTTGGCACAAAATGGCAAAGAAGCCCGTGAAAGTTTTTGAAGACAACTTTTGCCCAAAAGTAGCGTCCAATATGGCGGCCATCATATAAACATAGGCATATTTGACGATGCTACTGTGTAGGAACATGCATAGACACAAAGTATGCAACGTTTGAATGCCGTAGCTCTTGTAGTGTTAGTGCAGCACATTTTGGGAGGTATGTAGTCAGGATTTTGCTGAAAAACATCAACAAAAACTTCAATCCCAAATAGCGTCCAAACGGTGCATTTTAGCGACTTGAGCCGTCCAGGCGAAATTGTAGGCATTTTGATTGCGCATCTGCTCCGGAACTTTGGCAAACATTGGAGCATTAGTTTTGGAGATATTTGCATTTGCGTTTGAAATTTTGGAATTATTTTTGAATTATCTGCCCTTTGCTATTGGGCCTACAGCCTACAGATTTTAAAGCGCGATATGTACACCTCGGTGGGCATCTGGGTGAATTTTTTCAAGGCATTCTGTCCAGCGGTGCTCTCTGTAGCTCTGGTACAAAATACGGCGGAAGAATAAATAATAATAATAATTAAAGTTGCGGGCAACCTTGAGGGCTCCTTGGCTTGACTAATTTCTAAACATTTGGTACCTGATGTCGAAAGCAGTAACGGTCATAGTTTATGGTGTTTATTTTCGGGTGAGTGTAGATACAATTTCAAGCTAAAAGCACCTCTACTGCAGTGTATTTTAATGTTGTGTAGCGCTAGCTCTCGTCATTGTCAGTTGAAATTGACATCATCTCCCTATCTGCACGTGGACCACGCTTTGCAGTGGTAGTCTCTTTATGGCAGATATCGTCCCTGCGCTTTCCTCCAGACTGTCGCATGCTTTGCACGGGTAATCTGCCGTGTCGTACATCTCCGAGAAAGTTATGACACATTCCAGACATCACAAAGTCGGCGAGCGAGTGAGTGGATTTGTAGGATTTTGACGGCTGCCTCTAACCACGAAACGGTGATATTTTGAACATGTACCTTAGAATAAAAAATGATCAGCAAACCATATACATATACATATACACTGACAATTTTCATAGCCCTCAGTAGAAAAGCAATCCAGATTAGCCACTGTAGTGAGGAAAATAGAATATTATTTGTCCCTCCGTTGTCTTTGAAGCTATGTTGCTGCAACTGGTACACACAACGTGCACTGGCGGCATAAATGCATATCCCAATTTTGGTCGAAATCGGATGGGTGGTTTCCGAGTTACGGGTGTTGAAAAGCTGGAAAACATCAGCTGTGAGGACTGGAAAACTTGACCCCTGGTCGGCTGGGGGTGATGTACCTTTTAAGAAGTTCCGGAGAAGAGATAGTTCGCTCTTTGACAGGCCGTAGCTCCGTTGTCCTGGGGTCTACGTTCAAAACAATTAGTGTTCTGGAATCGTCAGAACTTCAGCTATCAGACGCACCGTTTCAAGTGTCCAAACGGTGCATTTTAGCGACTTGTGCCGTCCAGGCGAAATGGTAGGCATTTTGATTGCGCATCTGCTCCCGAACTATATGGCCGACAAACGATCAAACTTTTGATATGCATGTAAGAACACGAAATGTTAAACATCTTACGTTGATGCATACCGCCAAGTTTTACTGCCTTCTGTGCGGAATCTGAGCAGCTATGCTGTTTATAATGTAGTATCACCAGAATCTGACGAAATCCAATATGGCCGCCAAGCAATACACATTCTGACATGCACCCAAGAACAAAAAATGTTCAACACACTTAGTTGCTACGTACTGTCAGATTCTAGCTGCATAGTTGAAATAGTTATGACGCTGCGATTTTTCGAAAATACATTTTAGTACAAAATAAACAACAGAAGCAAACATCTAGATATCCGTAACTAATCAAGATATCGCAACATAGCTTATGGGCATTGATATTGGAGGTATATATTGTATATCTGCACATTTACAGCATTCTGCATTTCATACATTCAGAGTTATGGCTTGCGAAAAATGCCTACCCCACAAAATCTGCACGTTTCCGATAAACATCTTCAATCCAATATGGCCGCCGCATCACGTGACTTTTGACATAGGACCAAGAACAGAAAATGTTCAACAACCAAAGGCCACTTCAGAACAAGCGTTTAAAGTGTTGTATGTGCTAAGTTTAGTTTGGCACAAAATGGCAAAGAAGCCCGTGAAAGTTTTTGAAGACAACTTTTGCCCAAAAGTAGCGTCCAATATGGCGGCCATCATATAAACATAGGCATATTTGACGATGCTACTGTGTAGGAACATGCATAGACACAAAGTATGCAACGTTTGAATGCCGTAGCTCTTGTAGTGTTAGTGCAGCACATTTTGGGAGGTATGTAGTCAGGATTTTGCTGAAAAACATCAACAAAAACTTCAATCCCAAATAGCGTCCAAACGGTGCATTTTAGCGACTTGAGCCGTCCAGGCGAAATTGTAGGCATTTTGATTGCGCATCTGCTCCGGAACTTTGGCAAACATTGGAGCATTAGTTTTGGAGATATTTGCATTTGCGTTTGAAATTTTGGAATTATTTTTGAATTATCTGCCCTTTGCTATTGGGCCTACAGCCTACAGATTTTAAAGCGCGATATGTACACCTCGGTGGGCATCTGGGAATTTTTCAAGGCATTCTGTCCAGCGGTGCTCTCTGTAGCTCTGGTACAAAAATACGGCGGAAGAATAAATAATAATAATAATTAAAGTTGCGGGCAACCTTGAGGGCTCCTTGGCTTGACTAATTTCTAAACATTTGGTACCTGATGTCGAAAGCAGTAACGGTCATAGTTTATGGTGTTTATTTTCGGGTGAGTGTAGATACAATTTCCAGCTAAAAGCACCTCTACTGCAGTGTATTTTAATGTTGTGTAGCGCTAGCTCTCGTCATTGTCAGTTGAAATTGACATCATCTCCCTATCTGCACGTGGACCACGCTTTGCAGTGGTAGTCTCTTTATGGCAGATATCGTCCCTGCGCTTTCCTCCAGACTGTCGCATGCTTTGCACGGGTAATCTGCCGTGTCGTACATCTCCGAGAAAGTTATGACACATTCCAGACATCACAAAGTCGGCGAGCGAGTGAGTGGATTTGTAGGATTTTGACGGCTGCCTCTAACCACGAAACGGTGATATTTTGAACATGTACCTTAGAATAAAAAATGATCAGCAAACCATATACATATACATATACACTGACAATTTTCATAGCCCTCAGTAGAAAAGCAATCCAGATTAGCCACTGTAGTGAGGAAAATAGAATATTATTTGTCCCTCCGTTGTCTTTGAAGCTATGTTGCTGCAACTGGTACACACAACGTGCACTGGCGGCATAAATGCATATCCCAATTTTGGTCGAAATCGGATGGGTGGTTTCCGAGTTACGGGTGTTGAAAAGCTGGAAAACATCAGCTGTGAGGACTGGAAAACTTGACCCTGGTCGGCTGGGGTGATGTACCTTTTAAGAAGTTCCGGAGAAGAGATAGTTCGCTCTTTGACAGGCCGTAGCTCCGTTGTCCTGGGGTCTACGTTCAAAACAATTAGTGTTCTGGAATCGTCAGAACTTCAGTTATCAGACGCACCGTTTCAAGTGTCCAAACGGTGCATTTTAGCGACTTGTGCCGTCCAGGCGAAATGGTAGGCATTTTGATTGCGCATCTGCTCCCGAACTATATGGCCGACAAACGATCAAACTTTTGATATGCATGTAAGAACACGAAATGTTAAACATCTTACGTTGATGCATACCGCCAAGTTTTACTGCCTTCTGTGCGGAATCTGAGCAGCTATGCTGTTTATAATGTAGTATCACCAGAATCTGACGAAATCCAATATGGCCGCCAAGCAATACACATTCTGACATGCACCCAAGAACAAAAAAATGTTCAACACACTTAGTTGCTACGTACTGTCAGATTCTAGCTGCATAGTTGAAATAGTTATGACGCTGCGATTTTTCGAAAATACATTTTAGTACAAAATAAACAACAGAAGCAAACATCTAGATATCCGTAACTAATCAAGATATCGCAACATAGCTTATGGGCATTGATATTGGAGGTATATATTGTATATCTGCACATTTACAGCATTCTGCATTTCATACATTCAGAGTTATGGCTTGCGAAAAAATGCCTACCCCACAAAATCTGCACGTTTCCGATAAACATCTTCAATCCAATATGGCCGCCGCATCACGTGACTTTTGACATAGGACCAAGAACAGAAAATGTTCAACAACCAAAGGCCACTTCAGAACAAGCGTTTAAAGTGTTGTATGTGCTAAGTTTAGTTTGGCACAAAATGGCAAAGAAGCCCGTGAAAGTTTTTGAAGACAACTTTTGCCCAAAAGTAGCGTCCAATATGGCGGCCATCATATAAACATAGGCACATTTGACGATGCTACTGTGTAGGAACATGCATAGACACAAAGTATGCAACGTTTGAAGGCCGTAGCTCTTGTAGTTTTAGTGCAGCACATTTTGGGAGGAATGTAGTCAGCATTTTGCTTAAAAACATAAACAAAAACTTCAATCCAACATAGCGTCCAAACGGTGCATTTTAGCGACTTGGCCCCTACAGTCGAAATTGTAGGCATTTTGATTGCGCATCTGCTCCAGAAATTTGGCACACATTGGAGCATCAGTATTGGAGATATTTGCATTTGCATTTTGATTTATTTTGAATTATCTGCCCTTTGCTCTTGGGCCTACAGCCTAGAGATTTTAAAGCGCGATATGTACACCTCGGTGGGCATCTGGGTGATTTTTTACAAGGCATTCTGTCCAGCGGTGCTCTCTGTAGGTCTGGTACAAAATACGGCGGAAGAATAAATAATAATAAAAACATTAACGATTACAATAGGTCTCCTGCCTAAAGGCAAAGGAGCCCTAATAAAAACACGAACGATTATAGGTCTCCTGCCTAAAGGCAAGGGAGCCCTAATAAATATATTTGGAACGTAAAATACTGTCATCGAAGAACTGTAAAAATACTAGACTATCACAGCTCTTATTTTGAAACTAGTAGATTCTACGCTATTTTTAAATATATCACTACGAACAAACAATATAAAACGGGCTATAGATCACCAACAACTGAAGGCTGATCACCATGCTAGGAACCATATTGTTATGTATTTTAGTTCATTCACAGGTTCGATTCCATTACACAATTCCATAAACGATTCCACCTTGATAACAACAGACTTTAATCCAGAAGTGAAACTACAAGTAACGTCATTTCTAAGATGCCTAGCTGTTAGAACAATCGAAAAAAAAATACATTATGAGACAAAAAGGGAAAGTTGTTTGATGATGTAACAATTGAATGACGTTATCCCGTCACTGCGCCATTCTAGTGTGCCCCCTCGTAATCGAATTATTTTACATTACGTCACAATGTAAGTGACGTCACGATGCATGTCAGTTGTCATCGCCTCGTACGGCCTCCTACAGTAAACTACTCCGTTGCATCCCGTTTCTTGGTTTGCAGTTGCTTCACGCAGCTAACATCACTGGTGGAAACATTACGTTTATGTTTTACGACGGTTAAAATGTGTCAATTCGACTCACAAGTTTTCAGCGACACGGAAACGTTCGCAATGTTTACATTCCCACAATGCAATCGTGGAATGTCGCTTGACTACTCCGCTTCATCTGGATGTACTGATCTAAACTTACGTTGGTAGAAGAAATGCGACGTTGATATTGCCCCATATGGTTTATGTTAATAACAATTGTAATTAAAATATTTCAGAGAAGATATTTAATCCGAACGTAAACCGTCATCAAACTGTTATCATTTGTTTTTTCTGGTAACGTTCGTCTTAACGTAGGGGGGCAGACACATCAATAGAACAGCGCACCAGTTAGCCCTGTGCGAGGATTCTTAATTTAGGTCACCAACACCGTCATTTGTTTTCTGCCTTTAATTAATCGTAATTATCCTTAGAAAGTATTAAATTTAGCTTCTTAGAAAGATAAAAGTTTCAGTTTCAATGTTTTTGTAACAAAGTATAGTTTGACCTGAACTATTATAACATCAAAGCACTCGGACTACCGTCCTCGTGCTTTAATTATAATAGTTCAGGGCAAAACTATACTTTATTACAAAACACATTGGGGCAGAGCGAACTTTATTTCTTAAATACATGACGTCATACATAAACTGGCGCGCAGTTGCACACAGGCAAAACCCGTTGTATTGACTAGAATGAAATTTAAGGGGGTATACAGGCGGAAGTCTTTCCACAATATTTTGAAGCTATTGAAATCATCAAACGTCAAACGATAACTCCTCAGGTCTCATAAAAAATGAAAGTTGGGCAAGCCCTCAATACCACCTAAATATAAGGCTTTGCAGCCCATAGGGCTTACACGAAAACATGGCAAACGCACGAGAATTGCAATACGGGCCTCTAACCACTGATTTTCCGTGACCTGGAGACACATGTGACTGAGCGTATGTTGGGACGTCGTCTGTCATACAGACCCTGAAGCAAATATATCCTAGTCTAGATTTCCACAGCTTCAGGAGAAAGTCTCAGGGCTCCTTTTCATTATATTATATATATTTTTTTACTATGAACTTTTTTTCTGTAAAATATGTACATATCAGGGACTAGTTGTTAATCTATTTCTGATGGGTAGAAGACAAAAGACAAAATGGATACTAGTGCTGTTACATTTTTTAAATTATATATAAACATTCGTCCTTGTCTCGGTATAAATGTATATTTTCCACAAAATGTACATTCGGAGGATATTGAAATCTAGGTTAAGCTATTTGAATCATATTTACAATTAATAGACCCAAACAATGGTTTGTTGTCTAAATTTTTGGTTTTCCATTGTCACAGAACGATATTTTTCCCCTTCCGTCTCTAGGAAAACTCACTGCAGAGTTGGGTTATGGAGTGCCATACCAAACACCCACAGCTGGCGGGACCAACATCTCCAGTAACATTTACAGTCATCTGCCAACGCTTAATTCGCAAGTGGTGAGGCAATAAGCTAATGAGGCTAAGGGTCCTGTACCATGTTTGTGAAATATCTATGATGCCTTATATGAAGTCTATCATCTAAGGAAGTCTAGCTATGTATGGAGTTAAGTCACTGCTTGAAGAAATGCTCCTTTAGAATTTTATTTGGTAAATACATGTATTAGTATTTCCATCATATAGGAAAATACATAGACTAACGCTTAGTGTCTGAATATATATAATTTTGATAGTAACAAACAAACCCATTTAAATTGAAAAGGAGCCCCAGGGAGAAACGAGATTCAGTCCGGCTAGCCATGGCAGTTGGCTTTTGATATGTTTACTTTGTAACCCGACCCCCCAAAGTGAGTTAGGTTTCTTGCAGATGTTAACAGACCCTGGACCTGAGGAGATCTAGACTTGCTTCTTTAAGGCTTTAGCATTGCAGAGAGGAGTTGGCAGTAGGGGAAATAATGTGGTTCAGGGACTGTGAGACAGACTAAGCAGTAAGGAAAGTAATGTGGTTCAGGGACTGTGAGACAGACTATGAAATGGATTGCAACCTACACTTCATTGTGACTATGAATAAGGCATCATTTTAAAACACAAGGGTTATTTCCTTTGCGTTAACTGACAGGCTTTCGGTGTCAAATTATTTGGAACTCCAGCCAAAGGTGATGTTATGCTGTCTGGAAATATGGCCTTTTTGTAATGCTTTGGTTGCACATAATGATAAGTGATTGTAGTACATATGATGTTTTTGAAGAATAATCTCAGCTGACTAATACTTTGCACGTGTTTCCCCCCAATCTTTCCATACCCGTAAAAGTTAATTTTCCATATATATGTCTGTAAGAAAATACTGTAAAGTAATGGGATTGCTGAATTTGGCCACCTGAGGTAGTGACCACAGCACTCTTGTTATACTGCATTGAGAGAGGACAGAGCTTGGCAAGATACCAATAAATATGCTTCTCATTTAAACCTTTATCTGGTGTTTGTGGAATGTGATTTTATAATTGAAGATGCTTCCTGCACCTGGAGCCCCACTATAGATGTTGTTAATCTGTGAATCTTCCAAATTACTTCGTCTCTTTTTTTCAATTGAAATTAAAATCGTTGCCATTATATTTTCAGTCTTAATGTGCCTATGTCGGGAATCAAACACCGTTTTTTAACCTGACAGGCGAACGCTTTAACCACGAGCGTACCCTATCATTCCTTGATACTGTTACAGAATATACATTGGTACATTTATTATACATTCAAGATTGAACCCAGTTTTGCCACCATATATCCTTCAGTTTTTATGTTCGTGACATGATCTGTAATTTAGAAGGGGTGGTGGGGTAGCCTAATGGTTAAAGCGTTGGCTCGTCACGACGAAGACCCGGGTTCGAATCCCCACATGGGCACAATGTGTGAAGCCCATTTCTGGTGTCCCCCGCCGTGATGTTGCTGGAATATTGCTGAAAGCGGCGTAAAACCAAACTCAGTCAGTCAGTCAGTGTAATTTAGAAAAAGGAATATAAATAATGATTGTTTGCTATCTTTATCCAATTTAGTTTTCCATTTATCTAGTAATTTTCAGTTTTTATTTCCTGGAAATTCTGTACGAAGGTACTTTTAACAGTTTCACCCAATAACAGTAAAAGCATACAGATAATGCGTTTCATAAATTTGATAGATTAATAAGTAGTTATGAGCTAATTGCCATCACTACAATTTTCTATAGTCTACCCAAGAGGTGGAAACAAAATATGTCTACAGTATATTCCGTCGGGTAACTGAAATTTGAGAAAACGTCCGTATGGGATAATACCTGTATTCCGAATCCAAAAGAGGTCATACCAAGTATGTGCATGTTCACACATTTACAACAGTAATTTACACTGGGAATCATTAATACATTGTAATCATCTTTATGAAAGTATAGATAATGAAATTTGTTCAGTTATGATCAGTCGGATAACTCATACAAGTGAGCACTAAAATTAGGGACCTACCGGTTCATGTCTTATCAGTACCCCAACACCGACCCACCGCCACCACCCCACCCTAGGCCTACCCCATGCCACACCCTCTCACTCGCACACACTCCCTAACATACATATCGCTCTGGCCCATAGACCCGATATTTGAACCTTTTAAACAGACATCATGTGTATGTCAAGAAAGACACGCACGTTATTAGTGGTGCTCAGTCATGGGTATCGCTTCTCCATGTGTTTCTAATTATCTCAGTACATTACGGCGTGGTCGGACGCGCTAACGAACCCTATGTGACAGTTACATTACAGAACCATTGAAATACATGTTAAAGTAGTGCTAATCTTGTAACACTATATTTACCCATTTCCAACCATTTACGCATGTACTAAACATATGACAAACCTAACCCTGGTCATACGAGATTTCAAGGGTATTGAAATGCATGTGCTATAATCACAGCATTTACGTATGTTACACATGTTAGGAAACAATGGCCAGATTTACACACCTGTGAAATACATGTAAATGCAGAGTTGAATGTTCGTTTATTTTAACACCCCTTTAAACGTGTGTAAATCTGACGGCCAGATGATACGTAGATTTCAAACGTTGTTCATATGGCCGCCGGATGAAACGAGTATTTCCTAATACAGTCATTTTGTGTGGTGTTGGGGCTCTTAAGGTGTGCCTGCTCATAGGCCAGGGCCTACTAACAGGCGCAAAGCCATATTGCTGATTCAATCGTAGGCGACATACCCTAGATAAATGATGTAACCCACAGCAATAGCTACATTGGTGATTGGAGGATGGACATGAAACTCTAGACCTGCAGTCGTTACCACAACCCCGGCAATTACCTGAGGTTTTTCTGTAGTTGTTCCTCTGTTGTTGTTGTTGTTGTTGTTGTTGCCGTTGTTGCTACTGCCGTTGTTGTTGCTGCAGAGGCTGGGCAGAACGACGTGTGTTGATTCTGGGCTGGTGAGACTGATCACGGTTGACATGTGTTGACATTCTGCCTCTGGGGATCGTGGGCCATCTGAGCAGTCAACTTGTCAAGTTGCTGCTGTTGTGTTGTAAACAGGGCAGCGATGGTGGCCAGTTGATCGTTGTCAACCACAGGATATGTCACAGATGATATGGATGGGGTGGCATCCTGGGTGGCTTGAAGAGCAGCTTCAGCCAGTCTTACCTGATGTGATAATGTCTCTAGTGATTGTGGGTCATGGGGAATGACTAATCCCCTCAAAGGAGGCTGCAAACCATTGATAATGACTTGAACAAGAAGGGTCTCAGGGATCTGGAGGCCAGCTGTCATCTCGTGCACACGTTCAATGAAGGCAGACCCGGACTCGGTGTCGTTTTGGCGGGCGGACAGGAAAGCCGTCTGTGAGGATACGTCGTTGAACCTACGAGTGAAGACGGCTTCGAATTGGGCTGCGGTTGTTTGGGCTGGATGTATATGACTATATATTGTGGTATGGCGCCGTTGGTTTCTTACCATAGTCTAAATAATGGTATTCTAATGGTAAAATGTTGTGCCTTCTACCGAACAGGGTATACTGACCATGGTCTCATTTGTTTTCAGTAGTAGTCTTTCTTTACCATGGTAAGATCATGGCAAACCATGGCACACCATGGTCTCAATTTTCCATGGTAAACCGTGGTGCTCCCCTTGACCCAAGAACTAAAGCTGTTGTTACTGTTGCTGCTTGAGTTGGGTTCCTTAGATGAGTGACCCGGATAAACTGATCTTGTGCATGAGTTTTCACTCTCTGCCGTCCGGTACAGCAACGGTCAGCAGCAACCAGCTTTGCTGATGACGTTGAGCAAGTCGTGTAATGGTGGAAGGATGACAACCCTATTGTCTAGCTACAGCGGTTGCAGAGCTACCTCCGTGTAACTTTCCAATGGCCATTCCCTTCTGCTCAGTCGTTAGTCTAGGCATCGTTTGTGTGGCGTGTACACCTCCTAGCGTCAATACTGAACTGTTTTTTTACACAAACCTTTATAAAGGATACCTCAGAGTAAAATGCATGCTTTTCATCCATAACCGTCGATGCAGGTGCTAAAATTATGGTTTGGCTGCACTGTTGGTGTGTTTGTGTGAATGGTACGTATGGACGTCAAATTGCATGACATCATCTCATCTGGGATCATAATGTCACTTCACCATGAACGTTCCATAAACATGAACGCTTACCTTCATGAGATTTTAGTTTTTCGAATCTTGCGTTTCTTTTGCTGTTCAGTATATTAGCCTTTTGATCAGGTAAGGGTAATACGTACATCCACGTTGTTCCAGGTTTAAGCCTCCCCATCAGTAACCTGTTATTTTTTAGTGCAATGGCATAACGATTGTTTTCCATGGTAAGATAGGGGTAGGTCAGGATAAGATTAATAATCCAGTTCAAATGAGATTTGATGATGACTTCTCGTCAATTGTACACGTTGTCTTGTAAGGGCATGGCGTACAAGGCGTTTTCCTCGCCAGGCAGATCGAATCCCTCCGTGTCCCCGAGATCGACTAGCGTGACGTCGGGTCGATGGTTCATCTGGTATTTATGTTACGAAATGGTTTTTAATTGTTTTTCGGATAATTTCTTAGACGTACACTTCAAGCCATTGAAGTGTATGTTGTCAGGTAGGAAAATTTTAGCAAGCGATATCGTGTTTTCCACGGTGATGGTGACTCCCTGCAACCTGTACGGGTTCAGGTTCACCACAACGTAAACAGAGAAAACGTGGTGTTGTTGTTTCTTAGACCACCGGAGTTTGATCCCTCTCACGATTTCGACTTCGCACAATGCCAATGGTTCGCCAAGGAAAGCTTGGATGATCAGCGTGGAATTCTCCGGTAGATTTTCCATGATGTCAACCACTTTGTTGAATTCCGACATCATCTGTAAACTTACGTTTTGCATCCCGGGTTTGCCCGACAGCACATGTGCTAATTTATTTTGCGAGAGCGGGCTGAGTCTTTGTGTCGAGACGTATGCCACAAGCATCATTCCCTCGTTCACGACTTTCGTTAGGTAGTGGTATTTGTTTTCGGTAAAAACGAGGGGAGAGCCGAGCGTGATGTTGATAATCCAGTCGATTCGAGAGGGCACGAAGACCCATTTGTCGTCGTCAGTGAACACGAAAGTGTAAGGCATGTTTCGAGCGATGACCGTTGTCTCGATGTCGTTCAGGTCGAACAGCTTACCGCCGAAGGCTCTGGAAATTGTCCATTCATTCTCCTCTTTGCGGACGAGGTCATACCGCACGTTGTTGACCTCTTCTTCGGTGTCGACTAAATCGTTTAGGGTGCTGATGTTGTTGCCTCTGTTACTGTCTTGGCGGCTGGCAATTCAATGCGTTTGTAAATGCCTTTTTTCAGTTGCAATGCGTACAGTTTGCCTTCCATTCCGGGCTCATCCAATCCGCTCGTGTCCCCGAGGTCGGAGAGTGCAATGGTAGGGCATTTTCTCAGTCTTATATTCACGGGATTATGTTGATTGTCTAAAATCGAAATTGTCAATTCCGTGATGTTGAATTTCTTGTACTGCCGCGATGAAAATGATTCGGTTCTGCCATCGTTGTACTTTTCCATTTTCACCAGCACGGCTCTCAACAGGGTTGAAGGTCGTTCGCCTTGAACGTTGTCCATCGTACTCATCTGATTGAGATGAATGCACAGTTCTCGGTACGGAATGAGGTTGGGTAATTTCGTGCCGGTCACGGTGGTTTTCGGTCGTATTTCATTCAATGAAAACCCGAGTGTTTTCACAACGCTTGGCTGAGTTTCAAAGTATTTTCTCTGTTGTTGACCAATACGACCTAGCTGTTTGAGTCGTTCATTTTAAGTTCGGCTCCCAACGGTTTGAATATTTCGTCGTTGAACGAGCACACGCTGTAGTAGCCGTCCGTTAATTGGTTGCAGTTGTCATTTATGAACAGCCTGTAGTTGTTTCCACCGATGTTGGTCTATTGCGGATAGTAGGTGATATCACAAAGCATGACTTCGAGCTGGCCCGACATGTTATTGATCGCGTGCAGCCGTGGAACGGGCTCGCCGCTCGTGATTCATGGGAGCGTGACGTACATGTTGCACATATGCAAGACACTACCATATACTTTCAATATGACTACACCGGGAGTATTTTATCCTAAAAGCGATAATATAAGTGCTGATGATTTCACACAACCAAAGATCGTGGTGGATGCAAAGGATGGTTCCCACTTTTGAACATATCCTGAAAGAAATCAGCGCCTCACTTCTGCAGGACGTGGCATGGAATGCGGTAATTAATCCATATGATAAGCGTGCATACAAACGCGTTTGCAACGAACTCGACTAGATCCGAAGACGGTCGATTGACGTTTGCCGGGTCCAAACCACATTTTGAGCATTCCCATCATTCACAACATGTCTTTCGTGGAAGCCAGCAAACAGCTGGTGAAAGATTGAGGTTACAAGTCGTATCTATACGTAGCAACGAACGAGTGGAACGACGATTGGAAAATGTTCATGCTGGACACTTCGAAAGGGTTTACTCGTGCCAGTGTCAAGAGATTGAATGATTCGATTCAAACGTACTTGTGAGCCGTGCTGGGCGCGCAATCGCAAATGCGTTCCAGCATCATGGGTCGTGAACAGTTCGTGGCCAACGTCGAGGATGCCATTGCCAAACCAAAGTTGACTACATGCTCGGCGCGGGACTGTACATGGCTCCAAGCGACATGCGACTGAGGTCGAACAGAGTGGTGGGCTACAAAAACGAAATCGACATCGTGACCACTGATCAAAAGTTGGGCTTGAACCTGAACGTTAATAACGCGATTCGAGTCATGCCGCCGTAGTACCGGAAGTAGAACCACCAACACCGGAAGTAGAACCACTACGATGACAGCAGCAGCAGCAGCAGCTGTCTCCACATGCGCAGGCAAACAATCAGCGACACATCGACTACAAAGCAGCCCTGGTGGTCAGCAGGATCACAGTCGGCATGTGTCTCATTTGGTTAAACATTCCTTAGCCCCGACGTACACCAGACCGACCACAGCAATGAAGAACACCCACAGGTTTTGACCGAGCCACGTGACGGTTTTCGATAAGAAGCCTAACAACCATGACATGATGCTGCCCAAAATGCCAGGCAGCACTTCGGCGGCTTTGCCTGCCAGTTTCGCCAGGGCTTTGCCGCACGATTTCAACTGCTTTTTTATCCACTCTCTGACGTCACCTTCTTTGGGTGGTAGTGTTGGTGTTGGTGGTGTGCCACCTCCCGTCAGTGCTACGATCAGGGTCGATACGATGAAGCCGAAAGCCGTCAGAATGCTGGCGATGATGATGCCTTGTTCCCGGAGAGAATTTGGATCCTGTCGGCCAACGTGGTGCCCTCATTCAACACTTGGTCGATGGTTTCACCCATGTGGCTGATCTGCAATCGGAGGGCTTCCCGGTTGGAGGAAGCAGCTTCCAATCGGGGTCCGTCTCTCGTCTTCCAGATCTTTTCTCGATGATGATTTTCACGGCTTCGTTTTCTTTTCTCGCGAGCGATGTGCTCGTTCATGTTGTTCAGTTTACCCATGTTGTTCACGAGTTTCCCGTGCACGTTTCTCAAGGCTTTGTCTAGACCCCGAAGTTCCCTAACAAGAAATTCGAAACTGGGCAAGGGTTTGTTCGAGTAGTCAATATTTTTTCGACGTCATCCGACACTTCTTTGGCACATTGGGGCATTTCTCTTGGGTCGTCAGAGCCAGCGCCAGCATCGAGTTCGGTCCTTACATTTTGCAGATCTCGGATCACCTTCGCAGGAAGTTTTGTTTTGGGTCATGCGCCGCCGCCGTAATCTCGCAGGTTTAGTTCTTCACGTATCAGTTGACTACCGCCACAGTGAGTGGCTAGCATTGACAGGGCGAGCGGTTTTCTCATGTGTTTGTTCATGACATTGACCTCACGGATGAGCTTTCAATCAGTGTTGATTTTGAACTTCAGATAGTCGCGACCCAATGGTTCGACGTAATTTTTATCGCTCTTTAGGGCATCGTAATAATTGTCCATGGTCTGCTTTAAAAGTTCGTTGCCCATGGTGTCGCCTGTGAACGAGGTGTCCATGGCTGCTGTTGCATCATCGTCGTCGTTCAGCTGGTGAGAAGCAAACACCAACCTGGTCGCGAATGACGTCATCCCTGGCATGGCTCCACTGGCTTTTCAGATCACATCGGAGTCGACTGATAAACGCACAATCTTGCGCAACCTGGGTTGCCCAATTATCAAGAAAACCACCATCAAAATCAGCAGGAATGAGGTGCTGAGCATCGACGAAAGTGACATGTTTTACTATTACGCGGACCTCTGGAACCTCAGCATGGAACTGGCCCGGCAGATTTGCCACCAGTACTCAGGAAAGCTGCATCTTGATCGGTTCCGTTGCGGAATACAAGCCTTTTCGAAGAAACAGCAAACGCTCTTGGAATCCCAAGATCACGAAAGTGGAAGTGACCGTCATAGGCGTGCCCTACCAACTGTTCAGCCAAGGCATGCGAGCTCACCAGCAGTGGGACGAGACAAACAAAATACCGGCCATCAAGCGACACTCGCCGGAAGTCAACGACGTCGCCAAAGACCTGGGTTTATTCCACGTGACGCTCGATACGTACCTGGAAAAGCATTACAAGGTGTGGCTGGACATGCGATCCACAGACGACGACAGGCTGCAAGGCAGCGGACGGCCCATCGACAATGGCAACGAGGGGATCACCATGCTGGCAAGTTAATGTATATTTTTTATGTGATTATGGACGCGCAACTCAATACAGACAATGGAAGATTCATGCAAGCGGTTTATTGATTTACCTCGCTATCTCCACTGCAGTCAGATAGGATGTGGCAAGACGGCATTCGTCCTGGACATGCTTTAAGGCTACTATCGCAACGTGTTCGACCACATCATCTGCCCGACTTTACGCGTAATCAAGAAATACACACAGAGAGCGTGGGTGATGAATCGATACTGGAACTCGTCTGCAGGGCGAGGATATGAAGCGCCGTATCGACGAAAACGATTGCGCAGCTTGCAAGATGAGAGACAGACTCGGTTGGAATCCGCTTCCTCGAACCGGGAACAGCTTCGATCCCAGATCAGCCGTGTGGGGAAACCATCGATCGAGTCCTAAATGAAGACACCACGTTGGCCAACAGGATCCAAATCCTCTTCCGAGAGCAAGGGATTACTATCGCCAGCATTCTGACTGCATTGGGCTTCATCATATCAACCCTGGTCATGTCGCTGATGCCTGCCGGCGGCCTCTGGGGTGGTGGTTCACCATGTGGTACACCCACTGGTGACGTCAGAGACTGGATAAAAAAACACCTGAAATCCCTCGGGGAGGCCCTGGCTAAACTCGCTGGTAAGGCCGCCGAAGCCCTGCCCGGCATCCTGGGTAGCATCAACCGTGGCTGTTCAACACGCTGGCTAAAACTGTCACGTGGCTCGGCCAAAACCTGTGGGCAGCCATCGTCGCCGTGGTGGGTCTGTTGTACGTAGCGGCTAAGGAATTTTTAACCAAATGAGAGCCAACCCGACCGCGACCCTGCCAACCACCAGCACTGTTTTACGATCGATGTGTTCCTTGTTTTCAGGCACCCGGTGTGGTGGTAGGGGCTGTTGTGGTGTGGGTTGAACCCTGGGCTTCGGGAGTGGTACGACTATACCCGTTTGACACCCAACTTCTGGTCGGCCGTGGCTGTGACTATTTCGTTGTTGTAACCCACCACTTTTTTTACTCTCAGTTGCATATCGCTCGGAGTCATGTACAATCCCACGTCGAAGACGTAGTCGACCTTCGACCGGGCGTATCCGAACCGATCTTGGTAGCGGCGGATAGCAGTCGGTAGATCAACTGGAGCATTGATAGCATCCTCGACGTTGGACACAAACTGTTTCTGCACGTCGTAAGCAGTCCCCTTACCGATGATGCTGGAACGCTTTGCGTCTGCGCACCTAACAGCAGCACCTGACACCGGCACGAGCAGCATGAACATTTTCCAATCATCCGCGGGCCCGTGCTTGAACCTCCAGACTCGGTAATCCTTGCTGGTGTCGAAAGCCATGAAATGGTCATCCCACTCGTTTGTTGTGATATGATACGACTTGTACCCGCATTTTTTCACCAGCTGTTTGCTGGCTTCCATGATATGCATGGTTTGGGCCCCGCAAACGCCAATCCGTCTTCGGGTCTAGTTCGAATTTGTTGCAAACGCGTTCGTAGGCCCGTCTATCATACTGGTTGTTTACTGCGTCCCATGCTTTGTCCTGTGGGATCGGGGCGCTGATCTCTTTGAGGATACGGCAAAGTTGAGTTGATTCTGCCAGAACTGCATTGGGTTGTTGAACCACGCGTGGACTACCTTAGCGTTAGTCACGGAAAACCTATACCTGGCAAATACATCTATAAACTGGGCGCCGAAATACAGCCCAGCAGCGTCGACCACAATCTTCATGTGTGGGAAATCTATATCCAGTTTAGGGTAAAACACTCCTGGCTTGTACATTTTTAAAATATTATATCATGGGTATATATACACTAACATGTACGTAACACTTCCAGGAATAACGAGCGGCTAGGCCGTTAAGCTAATGCACGCAATGGATAACACATCGGGCCAACTCGAAGTCGCACTCTGCGATATCA
Source organism: Haliotis rubra (assembly GCF_003918875.1). Classification (NCBI taxonomy): domain Eukaryota; kingdom Metazoa; phylum Mollusca; class Gastropoda; order Lepetellida; family Haliotidae; genus Haliotis; species Haliotis rubra. The sequence continues at coordinate 261,556 of NW_025764986.1, read as the reverse complement.
CCTTCCTACCGCGATGGACTAACATCAACGTCAACAACAACAAGCTGTTCGTCAGTGGTGCCCGCAACCAGATAACTGACTGCTACTACAGCGTGTGCGCGCTATGCGACGAGGTCTTCAAACCGAACACGCTCGGGATGTTGGCGGACAAGATAAACACGAAGTTACCCAACCTAATACCGTACCGAGAGCTGTGCTATCATATCGGTCAGTTGAGCACAACACACAACATTCAAGGTGGTCACCCTTCCACGATACTGACAGCCGTACCAGTGAAAACGGAGAAATACGACGACGGTAGAATCGAGTCGTTTTCACCGCGTCAGTATAAGAGGTTAACTCGGGGCAACATCCCTGAGTTGATAATATCAGTGTTAGATATAAAGCATAATCCTGTGAATATAGGATACCTCAGCATAACGCTGCACATAAAATGACTAGCGCACAAGGTCCCGGAATGAGGTTGAAAAAATGCATCAATATGGGGATCTCCGACCTCGGGGACACACGCGGATTCGTCGACCCCGGAGTAGATGGTAAACTGTATGCCTTGCAACTGAAAAACAACATTTACAAACGCGTTGAAGTCCCATCCATCGGGAGAACCCTAGGTGACATAGTAGATGTCTCAGGAGCAGCCCTCAACACTCGGTTCGACCTAGTCTGCATCGGTGATGATACATGGACGGTATCACAATCGTTCGGAGGTAAACTGTTCGACTTAGAAGATGTTGATAGCAAGACTGTCGGCCGAAACAAACCATATACGCTCGTCTTCACCGACGACGACAAGTGGGTGTTGTTACCCTCTCACGATTGGTTTCTCAACATTAGTCTTGGCTCCCCCTACGTGTTCACGGAGAACAAAGACAACTACCTAAACAAAGTCGTGAACAACGGAACCCTGCTCGTGGCTTATGTCCCAACGCAAAGGCGTAGCATAGTCATCAGCCCAGTCTCGAGTGCTACAGCCCACATGCTATCGAGTAAACCGGGAGTGCAAGACGGGGCATTGCAGTTGGTGTCTGAATTCGCTGGCGTGGTCAACATCCTGGTGAGACTACCGGTGAACTCCACGCTGGTCATCCAAGTCTACCTAGGTGAACCATCGCCTGTTGAAGTCGAAATCATGAAGGGGATCAAACTCCGGTGGGTGAAACGGCACCGGTATCAGGTTTGCACTGTTGACGTGCGGGTCGGTGTCGACTCCCACACCAGTCTGCGGGGGGTCACCGTGACTGTGGAAGACACGATATCACTCACCAAGATCTTCTTACCCGACAACATACACTTCATGGGGGTGAAGTGCACCCCTGAGAAATTATCAGAAAAGCAGTTGGAAACTATCTTATGATAGTAATACAACAATGACTAGTCATCGACCCAACGCCATGGTTAACAATCTAGGAGACACGGAGGGATTCGATCTGCCTGGCGAGGAAGACGCCTTGTACGCCCTACACTTGAAAGACAACGTGTATAGGCGGGTGTCCCTGGCAGACGACTTTAGAGAGCCCAAATGGTTGATCAACATTACCCTCACCGCACCTGATATCTCATTAAACAAAAATAGGCATATTTCCGAAATTAGGAACAACGGTATCTTGCCTGGGGCTTTCATTCCGGGGCCTGGTATACGTGCTAAGATAACACCGGATTACACGAGCAACATGTTAGATTCACCTTTGAAGGGTGAGTTAAGGTTTGACGTCCTCTATTCCCAATCGGGGCTTATGACTGTGAGACCAGGCTCAACACTCATCATAGAATTCCATCTCAGAAGAATACCCCCTTATGGTACAACAGAACTACGATTTTTACCTGGGGTGAAAATATACTGGAATCAACCGAACAGTGACCAACGTTACTGTGTCGTCATACAACCGGACGCCCGAACAGGTTATATAGACCTCTTATTAATCACCCCGGGGGTTAGTGTGGGCGCAAAGTTACCTATTAGCCTCTCACCTATTTCCCTGCACAGGGATCTATATCTTATAAGCCTCAAGTACATTGATCGCCTATTAAATGAAACCGAATTAAAAAAATATCTCCTAAGATATATTATATGCACACAGAATGGGTGTATACCCAGTCGCAGAGGAAGTCCCCAAGCCACTGGAAACCGTAGACAGGTTCCGCTTTAGCCATTTATGTGACATAAAACGCCAACTAGAACAAGACCGCGACACACAGGCAGCATTGTATAAGAATTACCATAGAGCTTTCAATGTCGTGGATGGGGTTGATACCGCCCTTATAGCCCTTGATCCCAACCAAATATTGGTACCACTTGGGGGGGGCAAAGTCTCACCTGTATAGAAATATAGTTCTAACCCCTGGCAACATGTTTTCATGTGATAGCAATGTAGATTTCACAGCTTTTAGTTTTTACAGCACTTTAAAGCATAACCTCTGAAGTTCATAGCCGACTTCACGATATGTAACCAGTAGCAGGATAGTAGTATTTCCATGTGCTATTTTTAGCGCTCCATGCTATGGCTGTAGATATTTCAGTGTGACAGCTCCACAGATTGTGGGAGAACATAATGTCCAAGTTTCATTTTCATGGACATTATCTTCATAGAATCCAAGTCTACACTGGGTAAGTACCTTCCTCTTTAACATATATCCTTTTTCCATTCATAAATGTTTTAAAAAAATGTCATTTAGACAGAATGAATTGTAATGCCAGAGTACATGTGGAAACTATGGTCAATTTTGCTAAAGTCCAAAATATGGAAAATATGTAGCTTACAGAAGATATACAAAACTTAAATTTATTGTTTAAAAAATATAGTTATCATTCCTGCATATGATTCAGCAGGTTATATTTTTGGTTTTTAGATTTTTTACTAGCCAGGTAGAAAAATATAATAGTCCATCAACCAAACAGAAAAAGGCTCTACTATGTTGATAACCTGTTAAGAGGCTAAACATATAAATCATTCACAGATGCATATTATATTGAGTGATTTATGATGTTAACTTTAACATTGATGTATTTTTGGGGCAAAATATGTGAAAAAAACTTCAATTGATTTTTAAAATGGTGTCTCATTGCTCATGGTACTGTTTTAGTATCTTAATTTATAGATCACACATAAATTTATTTTTTTTATAAGTGATTTATGATGTTTGCTGGAACACGATTGTATTTTGGGGGCCAAAATCATGAAAATGAAAATGAAAGAAAAATTGAAAAAATGTTTTAAAACAGATTTTCAATGTCTAAAACACTTTTTCTTAATATATATCTTAGAATTTAGTTCTTTTCTACATTCTTGAGCATAGAAATTTTATTAACAATAATACTGTTCTAAAAAATATTTTTATTTTATTTTCCTCATTGACTCAAACAGTGAAAATGTTCAGATATTATTTTCTAGTTTCTTTCTGAATAGAATCAACAATTCACCATGTTCACAGCTGATAGTGATGGAAATGAGTTATATCATGCATTTTCTTACTTTACAAATGTACACTTATATTATTGTGCATTGACTGTAAACATTAGTCTTTAAATTGGTAAACAGCCATATTGTCAACAAAGGTTATCAGGGGGGATAACTCTAATCAGTAGTACTTACATACAACTGATTACACTTCTCACTATGGTTTGATGACTTCACACACATAATTACTTATATTGGGGACCAATATGTTCTGTTTTCCTCACCTGGCTGATGGACTATAAACAAACACTTGAGAAACAGTATTTTCCAAAGGTCATATAATAGGGGTAAATACCTCTGTTGAACATAATGGGTTTTTTTTGTGATAACTACACTTGAATTTGGACATTTTGTCAGATCTTATGTAATATTTGAGGGATTTGATTGTGTTATTGGTCATGTTAAAAATTTGTTGAATTTTTTTTATGTGATTTTAATAAATCTGGATTACATGTAGAATTCACAATAATTGCTGCTTGTGTTCTGTACCTATGATTAGGTGCTTATCTCTTTGCTGAATATATATAGGAAATGGAATATACAAAGTTTGGAGGGAATTTAATAAAGGATTAAATTGTTACTATTATTATGCATTCTAATTTGTTATACCAGTTCAAAAATGAAAATAACCTGAGGGCAATGAGATGTTGTTATCCTTTAAATCAAAATTTTGGAGGAAATTAGTACAGCACAGCATTTTAAATTTTTAGCTTGTTATACCAGCAATACAATAACACATGATTGCTCAAGATTTTATTTCTATTGCAGGTGACATCAAACCATCATAATCAACTATGGCAGACATTTGTAATTCTCAATCATCAGTGAAAAAACAAAAATATACTTGTATAATATGTGAAAAGGCATCTGATGATTTAAGTACACTTTCCAACATATCATCTTGGAAAACACTGCTGAGGGCCACAAAGCTTCGTCATAATGAACCCATTTTGGAAATTGGAAAACAAACTGATGATGATAAATTTCCATCACTTCTTTATCACAGGAATTGCCGGAGCAGGTTCACTAATGAAAGAGACCTAAAACAATTCATGACGCCTGAAGATGGGCAAGCAGCAACAGAGCCCAGGGAGACATTTGTGCATAACAGCAAGTCATCAGCTGTATATGAAGCTCTTTGTTTATTTTGCACAAGAAATAAGTACATCAAAGGATCAAACACTAGGGAGCCATTGGTAATATCATTAGAGTTGAGAACAGATGACACATTGAGGAGAAAAGCCATTGAGAAATTGGATTCCAGAATCATAGCAGCTACAAGCCGGGATATTGTTGCAGCAGAGGCGCACTACCACAGGAGTTGCTACAGATCTTATACAAGAGAGGGTAGTAGACTTCACCACTCAACTTCAGTCACCAAAGTCACAGAAGAAGAGCAAAATTATGAAGAGGCTTTGACAGCAGCATATGATAAGCTTTTCATGTATATACGAAACACTGTATTCCAGAATCCAACTGTATTAAAGATGTCAGAGATAACCAACAGACTGAGAAACTACATGGAGGCAAAAGGATGCCAAAATATCAAGACTTCAACAACTAAGCATCTGCACAGGAAACTCAAGTCAGAATTTGGTGACAGCCTGCATATATTTCAAGATGACAATGCCAGACTTCTACTTTTTCCCAGTACATTGACAACTGAAGCTATTGCCATTGAAAATCAAAATATGAAAGAAGAACTGAATGCCATAAGAAAGAACAGCAACAGCAGGAAAGCCCTTCAGGAAACAGCACTACTTCTTCGAAAAGCTATAAAGAATATTGAAGAGGAGTTACCATGGCCCCCAAAACAGTGTGATTTGGACAATCCTTCTAGGTACATTCCTACATGTGTCAAGGAATTTTTTTCAACTATTCTGACAGGTGATTTGAAAGCTGATGTCACACACCAAAAGACGAAGATTCTAACTGAATCGTTTGGTCAGGATCTTGTTTATGCTGTTACAGGAGGAAAAAAGCTGACACCTAAGCATATCCTGCTCCCATTTGCTGTGAAAACCCTAACTGGGAATGTTGAGATGATTCAAATTTTGAACAGATTAGGTCATGGAGTTTCCCATCCCACATGTTGCAACAACTCTTGCCTGGGACAATATTGACAGACTTGAGGAAACACTCACTGGAGGTGGAACTTCCCATAGAGTTAATGGCATTGCAATCCAGCCGTCAATTCATGGCCCACATTCACACGACAGTACAACCCCAGTGGTTCAGAAGACAAGACGCCGTACAATTGACACAGTTCTCCCAGTTCTACAGCCATATAACAGTGGCAACCGTGTCGGCCCACCTTCTGTTCCACTTGTATAGTCTTACACAGTTTCTGCTGTCAGTGAGTCAATGAAGAAAAACCTTACATGGATCATTGCAAGATTGTATAGTGCTCAGCAACAAGAAATAAGTTCCTGGACAGGTTTTAATATCCAAACACGTGATGCAGAAGATGTAAGACTGGACACCATTGGATATCTTCCAACAATCAATGCTCCTGCAACCAGCATGTCTACAGTTCATGAAATCTTACAGCAGTCTTTGACCATTATGAACACGTTGCGACTTGAAAACATTGTTGTGACATTGGATCAGGCACTATATGCAAAAGCATCTGAAATTGTATGGAAGCATAAGGAAAGATTTGAAAGAATCATTTTGAGGCTGGGTGCTTTTCACACTGCATGTACATACCTCTCTGTACTTGGAAAACGTTTCCAAGATGCTGGTCTCAAGGACATTTGTGTTGAAGCTGGACTACTAGCAGAGGGATCTACATCTAGAGTTTTTGATGGGAAACACTACAACCGCGGAGTTAGAGTCCACAAGATCATGTATGAAGCACTCATGGAAAGGCTTTTTGCAAAGGGTCGAGGAAACAAATTGTGGCATGCTATCTACAATTCAGTCTGCACTGGAAGATATTGAAGACTTTCATATTAATGTTAACAAAGAAAGTTTGGAATCACTCTTTCAGAGTTCATCTTTCACAGACACTGTGACAGCTTTTAAAGCCTACCAAGAATTTCTCAGGAATGAAAATGGGGATTTATCAGCTTTCTGGACTTCATACACAGATATGATTGAAGTGCTCTTGGGTCTTATCCGAGCATCACGGGGAGGGCAACTGGCAACTGCATCTATCCAGCATCAGGAACATTGCACCTTGGTGTTTTGCATATGACAAGCAGAACCATGCGAGATACCTATCAGTCTATCATGGTCAGATGTCAGCTCTGTCAACTACTCACAAGCACATTCATGAATACTTAGAGAATGGTGGATTTTCTGTACAGCTTGGAACTGAAAACCCTTTTGGGAGAGTACCAGTAGACCAGGCTCTAGAGGAAACGGCAAACAGAGATACACAGACAGCAGGCGGAACTAAGGGCTTCAGTCTTAAACCTGGTGCTGTTGCTAAGTATTATCTGATGGCAGAATATCGCAGTATCTTCTTAGGTCAGATCAGAAGTCTCACGAGTTGACCAGATCAAGTTTCAGTCATCCAGATTTACAACAATCAAGGAGAGCAAGAGATGAGGCAGATGTTCTTGCTGTTGTAGACATGTTGGAAAACAACTGGGTAAACCCTTTCTTGAATTCAGAACTCATCTCCTTGTCAACGGCTGCTGCTGCCACTCCAGCCATGGTATCTGACCTTCTCAAAGCACAGACCATTGGGGAAGAGAGGATGATGGACTTCTGTACAAATCGTTTACAGCCTTCATCACCACAGGACTTTCATTCTCGGCTACAAAGGAACAACCTGAAAACTTTCACCGAATTGAGCCAGAAGAAGAAGAAAATCCAAACAAGTCAAGTGGAGGTTGTGCTCAGAGCTGACAGGAACCTCTTTGCTCATATGGTTATTATAGCTCAAAGCAGAAAACTTGACATGAAATCTGTTTTCAGGCATCCTCTTGGACCGCTTCCTTTATCACTCGCATATCCAGATGGCTCCATAAGAAAGACCAACAAGTCAAGCCTAGCTCGAGAACTGGAAAAGAACATCCTTCCTGAAGAGAAGCTCCCTTACCCATCCTGTACTCTGATTGATGGTATGGCACTTGTCCAGAAGATCAAAGGTGACAACAAAACCTTCCAGTTGGTTGAAGAAGAAATGTTTGTCCTGGTCCTTCATGAAGGTTACAGCAGTCAGAGGATTGATGTCGCCTTTTGATGTATACAGGAACGGTCAATCAAAAATGCAGAGAGGTGAGCTCTGGAACTCAAGGAACACAATACAAGAACATCGCATCAGGCCACACCATAAGACAATGGCAAAAATTCCTTTCCAACTCTTCCAACAAAAAGAATCTTGTTCTGTTTCTTGTCAAGGAATGGGGAGGTGAGAAGTATGGAAATCGGATTGGAGACAAGGACCTCATTGTCACCTGTGAAGAAGAATGTATCAAGCTGGGCCCAAACAGTGTAGAGAGGATAGAGGAACTAACATCCACTCAAGAGGAAGCAGACACTCGGCTGTTACTCCACACCAGGCATGCTTCAAGCAACGGCTACGGGAACATAATCATTTGTGCCGAGGATACAGATGTATTTCTACTCTGTGTTGCCTTCCAATCATCTCTTGAAGCAGATCTCTACATGAAGCTAGGAACAAAGAACAGAACAAGACTCATCAAGGTTTCAAGTGTAGCCCAGGTCCTCGGTCAGAGCGTCTCTGAAGCACTACCTGCATGTCATGCATACACAGGATGCGACACTACCAGCTTATTTGCAGGAAAGGGAAAACTGTCTGCTCTCAGACTCCTCAAGGGGAATAAGAAGTACCAAGACTGCTTCAAACAACTTGGAAAGGATCCTGAGCTTACAGAAGATCAATTTCAAGTCCTGGAAGACTTCACGTGTTCACTGTATGGATCATCTCTCAAGAGTGTCAACGATCTTCGCCACACGTTGTTCCTCCTGAGGAAGGGCAAACTTGAATCCCACCAGCTTCCTCCTTGCAGAGACTGTTTATTCAGGCACTCACAGAGAGCCTACTACCAAGCTCATGTGTGGCAGTTGGCCATGGAATGCAAGCCTGGAATTCCATCACCTATCAGCAAAGGATGGATCCTTGAAGAGAGAGACGGTGAAAGTGTGCTAACTGTTGAGTGGATGAGTGGTCTACCGGCACCTGAAGCTGTCCTACAGCTTTTAGCATGCAAATGCCCCAGAACATGCAAACTCCCAAACTGCACTTGCATGGCAAATGGACTGTAGTGAATGTCGATGTCGTTACATCGGCTATCTCCGGAAACCCTCGGTGGCTTCCGCGAGGGTCTACCTACATCCGGGTGTGCTGACTATGTAACTGAACCAAGAAGGTCTGTTGTAACTCGTGTTACGCATTTCGCGGTATTACTCGATATTCCGCAAGTGTCACACCATCATAGCCGTGGTACTCGGTGGCGCTTTGTCACTGTAGCACGATTTACAATATTGGCGCTGCGACAGTTTTCGCGACTTTCGCGGAAATTTCGTTTTTCTGTGCGTGCAGCCGACCACATTGTCGTCTGCTCTGTACGCCATTTTGGATCGTCTGCTATTCGCAGCCGAAGCCGTGTATGTACAGCGATATTCCTGTTCACTACCAGTGATTCATCACTTGTCTTGAATTCGGAAGGTTCTTGCGCTTTCCATACATAATGTGTAACGAGATTTTATTGACTATCACTGTCAGTTTTTTGCTGTATATTACCAATTTACCACGACCACGCGGGTACAGGTTGAACTTCCCTGGCCCACGTGATCATTCAATGCAACTTCCGGTGGGTTTGTTTTCGTCTTGTCAGGTAACTTCTTAACACTCACATCATTTTGGTAATATTGCTAGCTACCCATACACACTTCGAGAATATGTCGTATGTTGCGCTGGTGGCAGTGGTGTGAAATATATTTTGTAGTAAATTCAGGTTTCATCAAGGTAAGTTTTAATTTATCATCTTAGGATTATTATTAGTAGTAGCATTAATATTTGGTAGTATTTTACTCTTCTCAGTGTAGGAGATTGTAAAACGTCTGCTGGTAAAATTGTGATAGATTTATTTCTCTCACACAACTCATTTCTTTCATTTTCCATTAAATGTACTATTTTTCATTCATTGTTAGTTACATTTATCACTGTAAGAAAATTTCCCTTCGGTAGGATTTGATACATTTTGGTACTTAAAACTTGTTATTTTCACTCAATGATGTAGGTTTACATTGTACTCTCATCAGCCTTGGCATTCAATTTTTCACCATATGTAGGCGTAAATTTATTTTCTTGGCTTACATACTACATTGTATTACTAGTATTAATTTTCTAGGGTGCAATCCTAGCAGCTGTTTAACATAGCAGTCCGCTCTAGATTATTATTTTTTGCCGATATTTGTCCTTGTGTTACACCTGGGAAGGGTAACTATTAACTCATATTAATACTCCAATACCCACTGTGACCCACTATGTCCGACTCAGAGCAGAGCAACCGGATCCGCATCAACGAGTTGGATTTTGAACAACTTCAAAAAGTACAGGGGATAGGGGTGAAATCTGCTGCGTACACTATTCAACTGAGGAATGCCAATGGCAATGTAACGGAAAATGATTTACAGGACCTCCATCTAAAACTTTCAGCAGCCACCTGGGATTCACTTGATTTTTCACCAGTGAAATGGAACCCTATTGATGCCAACGTTACTGCAGCTGACGAAGGTATGTTACAGGAAGGGGCCCATGGGATATGCCTTGGAAAGGAGGAGCACAAACACAACGTTGACGGTGTCAACAGTGCCATCTCGGGTTTTTATGCTGCAAAAGGACATGAAGGCCCTCCACCACAGCCACTCCAAGGTGATAATAACAAGCCCGATGTGAGGCCGAAAATTCCTCAGTCCCGGCATAAAAATCATGGGGGCAAGGAGAAACACACCATGGACCGCAGGACTGTTAGGGACCAGGAAATGGGCACAGGTTCCCTCTGGCTGAATGCCCTTTCTCAAACGCAGGGTGGTTGCAACGACAAGGCACCGTCCCATCGATCTCACGGGGCCAGCCAGCAATCATTACTATGTAGCCAGCAATCCTTACTTGGTAACCAGAACCTGACCGCTGTCGCGCAGGCTGCGATAACCAATCAGGAGGCCATGAATGATTTGCCACGAGCTGCACTACCCAATCAGGCGGCATTCAACAATCCGGCAGCCTTCTCAAATCATACTTCACTCAGCGAGGCCATGCAAGGTCAGGTGCCACCAGCGTTCAACACCCAACTTCCTGCGGGGTACAGCATGCAAGCGCACCTTCCCCCACAGATACAGACTTCACCTTGGGGCTATGCTCAGCAGCCCTATGGCGTATATCCACCTCAAGGGTACGGGTATTCACCACAACCCTTTGTGCAACAACCTCAAGTGCGACCACAGGGGCCAGCGACAAGAGACGAGACCATAGAGATCCTTATCAAGGCCTTAAGTGACAAAGTGAGTAGACCACCTGCCGATCAGGTCCCTCAAATAGCCAAACGACGTGTCTTGGACCAAAGTGACGATTCCGAGGAACACGAACCTTACCCCCATAGGCGTCAGGAACGCAGGCGTCAAGTCCATCAACTGAGGGAACAGCGCAAGATCAATTTCCCAAAATCCATAACATTTGATGGCAAGGGGAGCTGGAAGGCGTTCCTCAGCAAGTTCACCCGTTTTGCAGAGACGGAGATGCTGGGCGACGCGGAAAAAAATGACCAGCTGTGCTACTGTCTCACCGGTAAGGCGAGCGAGTTCTTCGCGCTGTGTGTGGAGAAAGGCAATCTCTCCTTTCAAGAGATTGTGGCTAAAATGGACAAGCGTTTTGGTCATTCAGAGTTGGCAGAGACCGCCCAGTTGCAGTTTTCTGCACTGCGGCAATTCCCCGACGAGTCTCTCGCTGATTGGGCTGATCGGGTCCAGGAATTGGCATATCGTGCCTTTAAGGAATTTCCAGAGGAGCATGTGTCGCGGCAGTCCGTGCTCCGGATCTGCCAGGGATGCAATGACAAGGAAGCGGGATCCCTTGTGTGTAACCTACAACCCAGGACAGTCGAAGACGCACTGGAAAAATTGCGGTGGTACCAGCACAATAGCCAAGCTGTATATGGACCCCGCCGTGGAGCTCGCCAAGTGGTGGTTGATGACTCAGACAGCGATGTTCCTGTCAGCCGCCACCTTCGTCCTAAACACGACAACCGAAGGGAGAGGCATCCGTCTCCGACGCCCAGCGCCAACTCAAGCATAGACAGCAAGCTTGATGCCATCGCCCAAACTATCGACTCTCTCACGAGCGCAATGACTAACCTCACGTCGACCCTCACACAATGGATGACAACTCAACAGCACTCAGGGAGGAGGGCAAGTGATTCTTCACCTTCTCCAATGAGAAGAGGATGCTACAAGTGTGGACAGGCAGGTCACTTCGCACGTGAGTGTCCATCCAACACACCTCCACGTAAGACTGTAACATTCTCTGACAATGGGTTAAACGGCAAAGGATCGGACAAGTAGGCCTAGGTCCCGGTCCAATCGCCAATTAAAGGCCTCATGTGTTCCCCAGTCAGTCCATCTACCATTGCCAATGCTTCAACTGACATGAGTTCCTGTATCCAGGCAACGCCTGGGGTAGTGGTGGTTGCTGACAGCACAGGTACCTCCACAGTTTTGCCACTCTCTGACACTGACAGAGTTGGTGCACTGCGGCCGGTCGCCAACTCTTTTCAACAAGGCATCCCAGATGAGGATGGTGCACTGTGGTCAGTTGCCTCCTCTGTGACTAGGGAACAGACAGACAGGGACAAATTTCTGTCCCACTCTGCACCAGAGTTACCATCACATCACGATCAAGGATCCAGCGTTGACCCACAAGAAATGAGGGAAATTTTCATAGGCCAGCTGAAATCCAGTTCCTCGTACTGGATCCCTGTTCAAGTTGAGAACAAGAAGTTAATGAGTGTGGTGGATTCAGGGGCATCAGTGACAATTATCTCTGACTTGGTTTACCAGGACCTCATCCCGAAACCGCCAGTGTTAGAGAAGATCAGTGTTCGTCTAGCGGACAGGGATATGGGATTAGAAGGCATGATAGTTGGTCCCGTCAATGTGTCGTTAGGACCTATCAAGTTTTGTGAGACATTATATGTGGCACCCATCGAGGATGACATACTGCTGGGACTTGACTTCATGAGGTCTCATCGTTGTGCAATAGAGATGGATGGTGACTGGTTGAGGGTTGAAGGCCATATGATTCCCATGGTTTTGGATCAAACGGAAGACACCCACAGTTGCCAGAGTGACTATAGCAAAAGAACAGTGATACGCCCGAACTCTGTGGTGCGCATCCCTTGTACGATAGACTCTGTCATAAATGACTACATCATTGAGCCATCACCGTGCCTTGAAGGTTATAGTCCCACGTGTTCTGCGAGCTAAGGAAGCAAACCCAGTTGTGTGTCTCCTGAACCCTTCAAATTCTTGCAGGGTGCTAAAGAAGCATCATGTGTTAGGCACAGCTACTGAGATAGATGAAGTTCAGGAGGAAGACAATACCCACTCCGCCAAGATGCATGATACTCGTGGGAATGACGAGACATCAGCAGAGTTACCTGAGCATCTCAAGGGTCTTTTGAACAGTCCGTCACTCTGTTAAATCCCAGCCAGAGGATAGAGCTAAAAGCACTGCTGACAGAGTTTGCTGACATTTTGCAAAGCATGACCTGGACCTTGGGGAGTTTAAGGAGATTGAGCACAGTATTGATACCGGCAACAATAAACCAATCAAGCAACGGATGAGGAGGACACCACCAGCTTTTGCTCAGAAGAGGAGGCTCATCTGGAAAGATGTTAGCGGCTGATGTCATCCGTCCTTCATCATCTGAGTGGGCTTCCCGCCAGTGCTAGTCGCATAAGAAATCAGGCGAGAATGCGTTGGTGCCTGGATTATCGCCGCTTGAATGAATGCTGTACAAAAGACACCTTCCGTTACCTCTGATTGATGAGTGTCTGAACACCCTTGCTGGAAATGTGTGGTTCTCTAAACTTGACGCAAACTGTGCTTACTGGCAAATTAAGGTAAAGAGGAAGACTGCAGGAAGACCGCTTTCATTACAAAGTATGGTCTCTATGAATTTACCAGGATGGGCTTCGACGTGCAATGCTCCAGCAACGTTTGCCAGAGTCATCAACTTAGTGCTCACGTGGACTAAACTGGAAAATAGTGCTAGCTTTCCTAGATGACTGTCTTGTGTTGGGAAAACCTATTCGGATCACATACATAACATGCGAACAGTGTTTTTACGTTTCGAAAGTACGATTTGAAATTGAAGCCACGAAAGTGTGTTTTATTCCAGAGTGAAGTTGAATTCCTCGGGAGGAAAGTGAGTCAAGATGGTCTAGAATGTGGTGACATGGACACTGAAGCAGTGGCGAATTGGCCTGTTCCTGTCTGCACAAAAGATGTTGAGCGGTTCCTGGGCTTAGTGAACTACCATCGCCTGTTCATTAAGGGCTATGCCAAAATAGCAGTGCCACTTTACCAGCTTACGGGCAAGAAAAGGTTTTTATGGGGCCCAGAGCAGCAGGAGGCTTTCAACCAGCTTAAGCAGGCGTTAACGTCAACCCCCATCTTGGCATTACCAAACACAGAGGACCCATTCATCCTTGACACTGACACATCAGACAGAGCGATAGGAGCTGAACTGCTACAGGTGCAAAATGGTGTAGAAAGGCCAGTAGCCTACGGCAGCTTTGGGTTTTCCCCAGAGCAGCGCAAATACTGCACCACAAGAAAGGAGCTCCTTGCAGTGGTGAGGTTTACAAGGCAATTCCGGCACTATCTCATTGGCCGTGAATTCATGGTCCGCACTGACCACAGCAGTCTTCTGTGGCCGAACGGCCAGCTAGCCAGGTGGATGGAGGAATTGAGCCAATACAATATGGTCATCAAACATAGGCAGGGTTCCAAGCACCAAAATGCAGATGCACTCTCACGAATTCCATATGTGGGTCCCTGTCCTGGATTCCATAGTGAAGTCAAGTTACCAGATCTACCCTGTGGGGGCTGTCCATATTGCACCAGAGCCCACAACAACTGGTACTCCTTCTTCGAGGAAGTCGACGATGTCGTCCCAATAGGGAGGCGTCCGGCTGGAGATGGCAAGGTGGCCCGAGTTGTTCAGGAAAATGAGGTAATTCACAGCACAAGGAATGATAAGTACGGCGTGGCGCCTGCTCTTTCCTGGCTATTTTCTATGGAGGTGTCACAAGAAACATTGGAGAGAGAAGATTCATCCGGAGTGTCTCCCGTGTTTGATGTGGTAACAGACCATTTGGTAGACAAAGTGTGTTCACACGAAAATGTGTACGAGCCATAAGACCCTGGCCGAGATATGAAAAACTGTCAAGTGTCTGGATTAGAAATCATATGCCCACCTGGAGTATCACCAACAGTGATAGAGAGGTCGACACCCGCAGATGGTGACCTGACACCTGACAAAGGTGTTCTAATTCGAAAAGCTGGTACTGTTTCAGCGAAGGTCGACATTCAACAAGCCCAGGAGGAAGATAAGGATCTAGCTATCATTCTGCAGTATCTGAAGACAAACGAGGAGCCTCCAGACGACGTACTTTTCTTGAGTAGCCCAACTTCCACATGTCGCCAAGGGAACTCATCGAGGTCTGCACTGCCAACGGAAGGCGCATATTTCTAGTAGGAGAGGAGAGAGAGGTGTATCTAACCGGGAGTAGCGAGTTACCCTCTGCCGGGATTGTGTGTATCTATCCGGGAGTAGCGAGTTACCCTCTGCCGGGATTGTGTGTATCTATCCGGGAGTAGCGAGTTACCCTCTGCCGGGATTGTGTGTATCTATCCGGGAGTAGCGAGTTACCCTCTGCCGGTATTGTGTGTATCTATCCGGGAGTAGCGAGTTACCCTCTGCCGGGATTGTGTGTATCTATCCGGGAGTAGCTAGTTACCCTCTGCCGGGATTGTGTGTATCTATCCGGGAGTAGCGAGTTACCCTCTGCCGGGATTGTGTTTATCTATCCGGGAGTAGCTAGTTACCCTCTGCCGTATTTGTGTGTATCTAACCGGGAGTAGTGAGTTACCCTCTGCCGGGAGGTTATAGGGTGAGTGTGCTTAGTTATTGGTGTTATTGTAAAATTTAGTTTAAGGTTGGTTTAAGAAGCGGTGTGGCACCCTTCCTATTAAAATAGAAATATTGAGGGTCTTTATAAAACTAGGGAGAGTGTAGTGAATGTCGATGTCGTTACATCGGCTATCTCCGGAAACCCTCGGTGGCTTCCGCGAGGGTCTACCTACATCCGGGTGTGCTGACTATGTAACTGAACCAGGAAGGTCTGTTGTAACTCGTGTTACGCATTTCGCGGTATTACTCGATATTCCGCAAGTGTCACACCATCATAGCCGTGGTACTCGGTGGCGCTTTGTCACTGTAGCACGATTTACAATAGGACTCAAATGAACAAGCATGTGCAAGTTGCAAACCTGTGCTAACATAGAGACTGGTTCCGATGAAGAAGATGGCAGCTGTGATAACAGTGATGAGGATGACATATATGATGAATGAACACTATGTATGTAAATGCCATCAAATGCATCAAAATAATCAGGTAAATAGTGTAAACACAACATGTATTTGATATTTCATTTACAAACCTAATTGTACAGTTGATTTAACTGTTTGGTGCAAGTTAGTTCACTATGATCAGAAAAATGAAATTTTCAGACACAAACATTCATAAAAAAATTTAAAAAGTGCAAGATACTGACTATTCTTTATACCATCACCAACTCTTTGACATATTTGACTAAGAAACACTGCATGACTACTAAATGGTTTGTAACAAATTTTGTTTTCTTTCACGTAGAAGCGAAAATTATTTTTTTCATTTTTTTTAAGATTTTGAGACACCTCAGAGGTCAAAGGTCATTTTTATGAAAAAGCTGCCACAAATACTTTGCTATCACATCAAAACATTATAACCACATGTAGGGCTGTTGGAAAAAATAGGTCTCCCTTTGCCCCCCCCAAGTGGTACCAATCACCCTCATTTTCACTCTGGGATCAAGGACTATTATGGCTACCAGTATGGGGTTAGGAGCAGTAGGTGTGGGGTTGTTGGCCACCATCATAGCCGCACCCGCAATGCTAGGCATCGAAATAACAGCTGGGGCGTCAGGATTGGCTGGATTGGTGTTTAAGTTTGTGTCACGCAGACTGCCTCGGAAGGCATTGAAACACGAAGAGATCAGGATTCTGGCCGAAGCAAAGCTGAACACGGTAAGTGAGCGTATTTCCACGGCACTCACTGATAGTAAGATCTAAGAGGAGGAATCTCGTTCAATCCTCTCTGAACTCCTCTCTGAACTCGACAAATACTGTAAGATGAAACAAGAAATCCGTTCTAAGTCTCGTAAGCCTGCTATCAGCGAAGACGAGAAAAAAACGTACATAGAACAAGGGGTACGAAACATTAAACTGTTTCACACTACATAGTGTCACGTGATCAGGATCGCGGCCATAGTGACACTATTGTGTCACATGGGGGCCGGGAAGTTAACTGGGATTCAAAATTAGTCTATACAATGGTGGCGAGATCTAAGGGCCTGACAATAGCTTTATTTGTGAAATAAAGCTTTACAGAGGCTTTTGTTGGACTTGATCTCGGACAATCATTGTATATACTACTCAAAGTTCTGCAAATTCTACCTTGTGGCATTTTCAAAATGGCCACCAATGTCAAGATGGCCCAAAACATTAAAATGATTATGCAAACAGATATTTTGTAAGTAATAATGCCATGTGAAATATCAAAAGAAAACTCATCTCACAGGGATTCCAAATATATTGATATCATGCTTTGTGGCATTTTCAAAATGTCCGCCAATTTCAAAATGGCCACCATTGTCCTTAAAATAATCAAAATAATCTCTCAAAAGTAATTATTTGTAATTAACCATACCACGTGATATATTAAAAGAAATTCGTAAGCGGGTTGAGCTATTCTCGAAAGTGTCCCAACTAAGACAGATCCTAAGTAATTTAAGACATCACCAAGTTAAGACATCCTTACCGTAAGGATAAGACCCATTCTCCAGAAATGATCCTATCCCTTTGCGCGCTAACGTTCGACAAAGCTAGTGCTGGGCCTATCCTCGAAAGTAGCTAAGGATCCTAAGCGAGGAGCTCTTCAGTAGGTGAGATAGAAAAATCCTTCATTTAGTTGGGGATTCCTTCAGTAAATAGAAATACCTTCATGATTCGTAATACCCATGGCATAAAAAAAACATAATATAAGGAAATTCAGCTTTTGATGGACTTAGTAGATCTAGAAGAAATTATTCGATATTTTCATCACATTATAGTAATTGGAAAATTCATTTTTTTGACAAGGCGATAACAATTTTACTTCAGAATTTGAAAGTCTGCCAAAAGAAATAAGGATATTAAAGATATGTGTAAAAACATATTTTCATTGTATTTGTTTTTTTAATGAAAATCATGACTTGAACTCTCATTATGCGTCATCTCACAAACTGAAAAATTCACCTAGGAAATAAACAGGAGTTACTTCCCCTATCAAGTTGGCCTTGACATTGACATTTTACGTGAATGTGACTGAAAAGAGCAATGTTGTGATTAAAAGGCCGAGAATAGGTAAGAATTGAACAAATCTCTTTTGTAGATCTAAAGAATGCGTGCATTGCAACAAGTGTGTCTATTCATTACCGATTAATTGATAATATGAACTGAAGAAACTCTTCATAACTCATCAAAACTGTGTGCTGTTGTAAATTCAAATGTAAGTTTGACGAGTTATTTTGTTTGACGACAAAATTGGTGAACAAACAAGTACCACTCTATGTTGACTTCCACTAAGATAGACTTAGGACACGTCAGAACCTATCCTAGTATTTGTCCTAAGTTAGGACATACTTTTCTAGAGAATAGGATACTTTTCCTAGAATAAGGTTAGGACACCTATCCTAGGACCCTAGGATCAAACGTCTAGGTCACATCCTTGGGCTATGGATCCTTTGAAAAGTGAACGAGAAATAGGCTTACATGGTCTGGCCCTATCTGATATATAATTTAGTTCTTAGATTCCCATATTCTCCTGTTAGTGTAGATGTATTGTGACTAATTTTGCATTATTATTAATAGAGTACTAGTCATATCTTCAAATGTAATGAAATTAGTGAAAATAATACCACTGGATGCGGAAGTACTTTGTGACGCAGTTTCATGGGATCTGAAAGGTAAACGTTGAATTGGATCTACGGTCCTCCGACTATAACATTATGTTCAGATGTAGAATACATTTAGATCTGCTGAAACTTGTCTAAAGGTACGAGATTTTGTATACAACACTAACATTGTCAATTTCTTATTAAAGGTATGTTCAAACAAACTAATTATCAAACGTTCATAAAGCTATAAACTACACAGTGTAAGATCTGAATTGTGATGCTAAAATATTTGTACATTTCATTAATGCGGAATGAATGTTTAAGTATTTTTTCAACAATTGTTTTTTGTTGTTTTATTCTTAATTTGGTTGTTTTAAATACACTGAACATCATTGAAAACGCACCACCTGTATTAGTTTGGATTTCCAAGAGCATAAATGATCAATCGGTGTACACTTTACATACTTTTATAGTCCAATGATTGGTAAAGAAAAGAAACAAGAACCCATCCAGCAAAACAGTGAATTTATAATTCTGCTGACCATGAAAGAAAGATGGAGTCAAATTGGAAAGTCAGTAACGTGTATGACCACCGTTAGCAGCAACACAAGCTGTGCAAAGTCTCCTCATTGAACTGATAAGTCTCTGAATAATGTTTTGAGGCAATGCATTCCACTCTAGTTGCAAGGCATTCTCAAGTTCCCCAAGGTTGTTGTTTGTGGGCGACGTGAGAGGCGTAATCCCACAGGTGTTCAATGGGAGACAAATCTTGTGCCAATGCAGGCCATGGAAGTAGAGGAATGTTGTTGTTTGCCAGAAACTGTGTTCCAACGCGTGCTGTGTGCGCTCGAGCATTGTCCTGCTGGAATGTGTGCAGATCTTGATCTTGGTTAAAGAAGGGAACGACGTTGTTCTGAAGAATGGTGTCACGGTAGTAAAGGGCATTCACTCTGCCACGACAAACTACCAGAGCGGTTTTGTGATGATAACTGATTCCTCCCCACACCATAATGCTGTCTCCATCCCACCGATCTGTTTGCACAACACAGTCCTGATGGTAACGTTCTCCCCGTCGACGCCATACCCATTGACGCCTGTCAGCATTTCGCAAGTGAAAACGTGACTCTTCGGAGAACACAACACCATGCCAACGTCGTAACAACCACAAACGATGCTGTTCAGCCCCTCGTCGGCGTTTATGGTGATGTCTATCAGTCAGGATGGGTCCAACATAAGGGCGCCGACACCGTAATCCTGCCGCACAGAGACGGCGTCGGACGGTGGAAGCAATGATCAAACCACGTCGGCCTTGGACAGAGTTGGCGGTTCTGGCAGCCGGCAATGTACGATCCCGAATATGGCGCCGAACAATGTCTCGATCTTGGCGAGGGGTGGTAACACGTGCCTGGCCAGGACGTTGGCGGTCCCTAGTGGTTCCTGTTTGTTGGTACCTGTTAGCAAGTCTTATGATGATGGAATGATGGCAACCGAATCATCTGGCAATAATCCTGCTTGATGTGCCAACCTGCAACATGCTTAACGCCCGTTCTCGTTCCTCTGGTGACAATCTTGGCATTGCTAAATAAACTTTACTTGCGGAGGTACAGCTAAAATGAGGACGTTTTTTTGCCGACGGTCATTTTTACCCCTAATCAGCATGTTTTACGCATGCAATTTGTGCTGTTTGTATGTGATGTGTTCCATGATGTGTTCGGGCAATCCGTTCTTTACTGTACAGCATTATCTATTGTCTTTTGTGTTATTAACAACATTTCCAACGTTCATTTTCACTCTCAAAACAATCCTATTACCATATTTCAAAATTTCCAGGTGGTGCGTTTTGACTGATGTTTGGCACCTGTGAAGAGCCATCTCCTCGTGGTGGGTGCTGGGTAACGCTAAGCGCTCTTCAACCCCCCGTTGTGGACCCGGGGGTATATCTGGTCCACCAGCCCGTTTGCCGTGGGTTGCGCCCCTGTGTCGGTGGAGGACGGAAGTCTGGTGGTTGAGGGCACTGGGAGCCTGGAACCGTGTTCCTTTTGCCCAACACACCACTTCGCCCCTTACTTCACCTAGATGGTTCCAAGAACTGTCCCGGTTCTATCAATCGGCTGGTCACGCCATGCCCTGTGCATAGTGAATATTTTTGCACAGTTCTATTATTGGTATTGGCCGTTTAAAATTTCAATATATACACTATAAATGTCCTTTATTGCCTAGAGTCCTATGCCAGAAGGCGGTGGCTCATGGGCCAATCTGGCATAATTGACCTCCGGGTTCTATTGGTCTTCAGGTAAATGTCTAGGGCGGAACCAGCCTTACTGTTCTGTTTGACTATTGTAGCTACCCGTTTCTCTTTTGCTGGAGTATAGCATCCCTGTAACCCTGGTGTTTGAAGTCGGTTTCCACTTTGACACTGTCCTTGTTGACACTCCATGGTGGGTGGGGAGCAGGGATGTTGAACTATCCCTATTACCATGGCAACACTACAACATACTGGTTCTCGATCAAACAATAAAAGAAGACATTTAGACATTGATAATACTTCTGATGATGATGACAGCACTTCACAAGAGAATGTTGACTCATGGCCAAGGTTTCTAGTGGTCGATGGAGTTGATGGCTTACCTCTCAAGATAAACCCTTTTGTTGTGTCGAAAGCTGTTGAAGGAATTTGTGTAGACGTCAAGAACGTCACTCGTCTCCGAAACGGATCCCTGCTTGTTGAATGTTCACGTCAACAACAATCCATTAATTTGTTGAAAGCTCGTCATTTTGGAACTACAGAAATTGCTGTCTCTGTTAAGAAATATCTCAATTCATGTAGAGGTATAATTCGTGATCGTGCCAGATGTCTCGCTGACATGTCTGATCAGGACATTGCAGTAGAACTCAGATCTCAAGGAGTCACATTTGTGAAAAGATTTACCAGAAAGGATCAAGATAGAATTGTTCACACGAACACCTATCTTCTCAATTATGCTCTCCCCAAAGTTCCATCTGCAATCAAGGCTGGCTATTTTAAAATTGAGGTGGATGTATATATACCTAGTCCACTTCGCTGTTATAACTGCCAGAAGTTTGGACATGGGGCCAGGTCGTGCAACAAATCTCCAGTATGCTCCCGTTGCAGTAAAGATCATGACAGTTCTACTTGTACAGATGATATTAGATGTGCTAACTGCAACGGTGAGCATTTTTCTTCCTCCTAATTTTGTCCTCTCTACCAGAAGCAATCTCAGACCCTCAAACTAAAGCATATCAATAATATTTCATTTTCTGAAGCAACTAAATTACTGGCTACACAATCCCATATTACTCCATCCTCAATCTCTTATTTTGCTGTCGTTTCTTCGTCAAAATCCACAGTTAACAGAGCATGTCAGACAGACATCTGCTTGGTCACAGAAAAGCAGTCTACAGTCAACAAATTATCATCAGCTGCATCACAGACTGAGATTCACCCTGAACCTCAGACTTCGCCTGAACCAGAAACTGAAATTGAGACAGTACAAAAATCACAAAAACTGTAAAACTAACCAGTAAGGAAAGAAAACAATTAAAAAAGAAAGAATTAAGATCCCTCAAACATGTTGAGGTGTCTTCCCCATTAACATCCTCCATAGAGGTTCATAACAGCTTTGAACCTTTGGACATGGAAGTAAATACCCCAAGATCCCGATCTCCAGTTAAGCCTCCATGAGCTGTTCCTTATAATTCTTCAGTGGAACTGTAAAGGATAAAGAAACAATCTTAATGATTGGCAACTTTTAATTCAAGGCTTTAAACCATCAGCACTATGTTTGCAGGAAACCTACCTCAAATCCACAGACAATTTTGATTTAAGGCAATATGATTCCTACAATTGTTTTTCACCTCCAGGTGATAAGGCAACAGGAGGATCTTCTATTTTAGTTAATCATGGAACTATCCACAGCGTTGTTCCTCTCAATACCCCTCTTCAAGCAGTTTCGGTTCGTGTTACTCTGCATATTGTTGTCACCTTATGTTTACTGTACATTCCGGCATCATCGTCTCAGCAGCAGTCTGACCTTCAGATGCTTTATGACCAACACCCCAAACCATGCATTATAATGGGAGATTTAAATGATCATAACCCGCTTTGGGGCAGTAATCACACCAACACAAAAGGAAAAATTCTCAAAGATTTCTTCACAAATACCGATTTATGTATATTTAATGATAGTTCTAGGACATATCTTCATCCTGCAACTGGTTCATATTCCTCTCTGGATTTATCTGTTGCGTATTCAAGTTTATACAATGAATTTGAATGGTCAGTCCACGATGACCTCTGTGGAAGTGACCATTTTCCCACTATTATATCATCCATAAACCCAAGTGATGACGCCCTATCGTCACTTTAACAATGCAGATTTGTCTTTATTTGAGATATTATGCAATGACAGATTAAAACCCAAATTCTTCCAAAATGTGTCTGATCCTATTCAGGTGTTTTCTGATGAATTAAATATGATTGCTGATGATTGTATTCCAAAGTCCTCCATGGTTCCACACATCCGTAAGCCATGGTTTAATATTGACTGCAAACAAGCTAGAAAGGCTAGGAGGCAGAAAAATATTTCCGTCGACAACCAACAGTCCATAACTTAAATCAGTTTAACATTTCAAACGCCAAGGCTCGTCGTACATTTAAAAAAATTAACGACAGTCATGGCAAGGCTATGTTTCCAAAATTAACTCACGTACACCTATTTTTAAGGTATGGAATGTGGTGAAAAAGATGAAAGGTAAAGGGTCCAAATGCATTGTCCACCATCTGGATGGTGACAATTTATTGACGAAAAAGGCTGAAATTGACAATAAGCTAGGCGAAACTCTCGCCAAGCATCCATCTTCATCAAATTATGTCCCTGAGTTTCAGAAATACCAGAAACAGCAGGACTGACTGACAGAGTTTGGCTTTACGCCGTCTTTAGCAATATTCCAGCAATATCACGGCGGGGGGCACCAGAAATGGGCTTCACTCATTGTACCCATGTGGGGATTCGAACCCGGGTCTTCGGCGTGACGAGCCAACGCTTTAACCACTAGACTACCCCACCGCCCCAGAAACAGCAGGAAAAGAAAAGAATTAATTTCAACTCAGACAATGGTGAATGAACTATTTTCGTTACATGAGCTCCATACCGCACTCGAGCAAGCTCATGATACAGCATCAGGGGCTGATAATATACACTATCAGCTCTTGAAGCATTTACCAGTTTGGAAACTCTTCTACATGTTTTTGATTCAATATGTACTTCAGGGAATTTCCCAACTTCGTGGCGTTATGCCATTGTAGTCCCTATTCAATCTCTTTGACGAGTTGTGTCTGTAAACCCATGGAAGGAATGGCAAATAACAGATTAACTTGGTATCTTGAAACCAATAACCTTATCACAGATATTCAATGTGGCTTCAGGAAAAATCGTAGTACCATTGATCATTTGGTACGTTTAGAATCCTTTGTGAAAAATGCGATAGTAAATAAACAACGTGCAGTATCGATATTGTTTGATCTGGAAAGCGTATGATACCACCTGGAAGCATGGTATTTTAAAGGATTTACATGATTTTGGGTTGAGGGGTCGTTTTCCTCTTTTTATATCACAGTCTTCAACCGACAGGCAGTTTCAAGTCTGTGTAGGTTTAACCCTGTCTGACCGTTATAATCAGGATCGGGGTGCCACACAGGGCAGTATTTTGTCTGTTACATTGTTTAATATTAAGATCAATAGTTTATCCAAGGTTTTAAACGATTCAATTGATGGATCACTTTTTGTGGATGATTTTAATATTTCATGTCGTGGCAATAATATGCATACTATTGAACGGAAAATGCAGTTGTGCTTAAACAAGATAAACAAATGGCGTCTTGAAAACGGCTTTAAATTTTCTAAATCCAAAACTAATTGTATACATTTCTGTAGAAAATATAAACCGCATAAAGACCCGGAACTGTTGTTAAATGGCACTCCTATCAAAGTTGTCAAGGAGGCCAAGTTCTTGGGTGTAACTTTTGACTTCCATTTAACGTTTCTGCCACATATTAAATCCCTTAAAACTAAATGCCTGAAGGCACTTGACTTGTTGAAAGTTGTTTCCAATTCTAAGTAGGGAGGGGATCAAGCTACCCTCCTACACCTATATCGATCATTGGTATGATCGAAACTTGATTATGGCTCCATCGTTTGTGGTGGAGCCTGCAAAATCAACCTCAAACTACTTTATTCTGTCCACCACCAAGGCCTAAGACTTCGTGTTGGGTCTTTTAGAACCTCTCCTGTTGATAGTCTCTATGTTGAGGCCGATGAGCCATCTCTTGCACAACGCCGTATTAAACTGTCTTTACAGTATATTACTAAACTGTACTCTAACAAATCTAACCCTGCATATAACTGTGTCTTCAATCCCCTCAATGAGGATTTATATAATAAGAAATCTTCTCTTGTCCCACCTCTTGGTTTAGGAATTAAACCATTCATTTATGCTGCCGGCATTGAGCTGGAAAATATAGCTCCTTCCGGTCTTCTTTCTTCTCCTCCTTGGCAATTTGTGAGGCCACAGGTTGGCCTAACACTGACAAAGTTTAAGAAATCAGAAACAAATGAATTACAATATAAACAAGAGTATAATCAATTAAAAACAAAATATAATACGCATAAATCGTTATTTACTGATGGGTCCAAGGATGGTGGCGCGGTGGCATGTGCCACTGTCATTGGATCCAGGCGAATTTCTTTTAGATTACCTAATAACAGCTCTATTTTTACAGCAGAAGCAAACGCCATATTAACGGCTCTTAAATATAATCAAAGACACACAAACATGAACAATACATAGTCTTTTCCGATTCTCTTTCATGCCTTCAGGCTATTAAAAATGTTTCTTATAAACATCACATTTTAATAGAAATTATTGAATTGTATAATCATCTTGCTACTGGCCAATGCGACATCTTCTTTGTTGGTTACCCAGCCACGTTGGCATTTCTGGGAACACAATAGCCGATCTTGCTGCCAAGGCAGCACTCAACAAATCTGTGACACTACTTCTTATCCCATACTCTCATTACAAAGCTAGCATTAGAACTTACATCCGTGATCTGATGCAGAAGAAATGGGACAACCAAGTAGGTATTAATAAATTACGTGAAATAAAACCCTACATTGGTTACACCTACTTGGGTTGTCAGTCCAGATTTGAAGTGGTCATCATATGACGATGTCGTATTGGCCACACAAGATATACAAATGAATATTTGCTTAAAGGTGAGGATCCTCCGTTTTGTATCCCTTGTGATGAAAGAATCACGGTCAAGCATAACATGCTTGACTGTGTTGAATATTCCATCATAAGGGATAACTATACTGAACCGCAAAAGAAACGCAAGTTACTATTTTCAAAACATACGTTCCAAATGCATTCCTTTTAGGACAACAAAGTATACCATTATAGAACTAAGCATTTGAAGATGGTTTTGCCTTTGTTGCCGCTGATTCTTGACCATATCGCCAAAACGCAATCATTTTCATGTTTTTCGTGTTTTTTGCATGAAGTTTTTGTGTTTCACACAAAAATGCGAGCATTTCACTCCAGTTTGAAGCTTTATAAGGCAGGTCATTCAAAAAACACCATAGAACACAAAATTGACTGTGACAACGCGGAGAAAACATGCCACGTCTAACTGAACAGCAGCGATGAATCGCCGTTGGAATGTTGCAGACCGGATCCACACCAACTAAAGTGGCCAGGCACTTCAGATCTCATAGCGACAACAATCACAAGACTATCCGCAAGGTATCGTCAAACCGGTAATGTTCCAGACCGACCACGTTCAGGGCGTCCCAGGGTAACAACGCCAGCGCAAGATCGTCACATCCGGGTTACTCATCCGCGCCAACCGACAGCAGCGAGCAACACAGCCAGCTGCAACCATTCAAGGGCCACA
The DNA here is from genome assembly GCF_003918875.1 of Haliotis rubra. Lineage (NCBI taxonomy): Eukaryota > Metazoa > Mollusca > Gastropoda > Lepetellida > Haliotidae > Haliotis > Haliotis rubra. The sequence continues at coordinate 234,888 of NW_025764986.1, read as the reverse complement.
ACGTCACATCTCTGCACACACTGTTCGTAGTCGTCTGAGGGGCAGCAGGGATGAGATGTCGCCATCCTTACGTCGGACCGATTCTGACGCAACGTCACCGCCAAAATCGTTTACAGTGGGCGCGACAACACCACCGTTGGCGACGTCAACAATGGCACCAAGTGTTGTTTTCTGATGAGTCCAGATTCAACTTGTCCCACGCCGACGGCCGATAACGTGTATGGACACGACGTAATGAGCGTTACGCCAACTGTTGTGTTGTGGAAGCTGACCTCTGGGGAGGTGGAAGACTCATGGTATGGGGTGGCTTCAGCTACCACCACAGAACATGTTTACACACGTGTTTCGTCAACGTGTGACTGCTCTAGTCTACAGAGACCAGGTCTTTCAACACCACGTTGTACCGCTCTTCCAGGCCCAACCTCAGCTCCAGACGTTCCTGCAGGACAATGCTCGTCCTCACACTGCACGGGTCTCTATGGACTTCCCCAGAGGGAACAACATTGCTGTAATGCCCTGGCCCACTCTGTCCTCGGATATGGCACCAGTCGAGCATGTGTGGGATGAAATTGGTAGACGGATACAGACAGCTGCTCAACCTCAAAACCTTAGAGATTTGGAAGCCAGATTGGCCAGGGAATGGAATCAAATTCCCCAAGCCTTCTTTCAGACACTTGTTGACTCGATGAGACGTCGTTGTGCTGCCTGCATTGCAGCCAATGGTGGTCACACGCGCTACTGATTGACACACTGTTTCGTGACATTTTTGGTGTGTGAGGGTGGAGTGATAACATATGCTTTTACAGTAAACTTGAGTGTTGTTTTCACCAGAGATCACGACTCATTTCTTCAACAATCACTTGTCTGTTGTTTTTTTCGTAGTGTTAAGATTGTTTGTTCCACAGATTCAGAAATATTCACATTTCTAAATAAACTTGCGTTTCTTTTGCGGTTCAGTATATTTCAAATCATGAACTATGAAGCCAGATCTTTTTACTAATGTCAGTTTTCATTTAATTATTGCATTTTAAAAAGAATTAGATTTGTTAAATGATTTGTAAATAGATACATAATTTATTATTGGTAGTTTAGATTAGTAACTGAGATTGTTAGGGGGTTAAAGTACTGTAAAATGTTTGACCTCCTGAGAGGGTACGTAAGTCCCAAAATTTTCAAAGTCAATTTAAACTTACCAGGATTTTTAAACGTAGTATTCTTGTAATTCTAACTTTGGCTAACATTTCTTACAATTTCCAGCAGCTGAAGGGATGATTAGCCCAGTATTCCAGCCCATTCTTTTCCCACCGCGGTTACTTGTCATATCTTGCTATACGAAGACATGACAAGTAAGCTCTGTGGGAAGAGAATGCTTCCAGCCATGTATCCTTTTTGATCCTCGTTAATCAGGAGGTTTAATAGCGATATAACCCTTTATGACATTGCGATTTTATAGAATACTGATAGTAAGCTTAAAAGTGGCGAGTGTATTTTCAAATGTTGATTTGTTTTATTTCTTTTTCGGGATTAATGTTACAATGTGTACAATGTATTACAATGTGTACAATGTGTGAAGCCCATTTCTGGTGTCCCCCCCGCCGTGATGTTGTTGGAATGTTGCTAAAAGCGGCGTAAAACCAAACTCAGTCAGTCAGTATTAATCCCTGACTTTGTGATATTGATTATTCATTTATTTTTGCAGTGTCATTTTATTAATTGTATTTGATATTTCCCAAGGCCATTCCAAATTAAGAGAATTTGAATTCCGCTGTATGTGGCTCAGGACTCTTGTCAGTAGGTCAGCTCACGTTGTAACCTGTGGGGTGTTTCATTAGATATTTTAGGTGTGTCATGTTCTTTTAGTAGTTCTTTTGTAAATATCATGTTTGGAGTAGTTTCGAATAATACACTTTTACTTTATCCATAAAGTTTGTTCTATATCGCTTTTACTACTAATACTAAATTTATATGTCTATAATTATAAAGTTCTAATGCATGAATTTCTTCTTTCCCGTTCCTGTGAAATCCTATCTGAATCGATTCCAATAGGTCTTGCTTCGACCACACACCCGTTTTGTGCGGATATATCGTCAGCCATTTGTGTCAAGATCGTTTAGTTGAGAGTCAAAATCGGGTTTCAATACATCCTGATATCTGAACGACATAAGTATATATAAAATGTGTGTGTGGGCTTATGCCGAACGTTATACGCTCAATCTTAAAAATGAGTCGCAATAAATGTCGAAAAAGGATTTTGTTCTATGACGTCAAACGACGACAGAGAGGCCATACGCGTATAAAGATAAGGGTCCATAACTCCCACATGCTTAACACTTGGAGAGAATTTTGTGACGCAATTTCATAGGATCTGAAAAGTGAACGTTGCATTGGATCTACGGTCTTCCGACTATACCATTATGTTCAGATGTAGTATACATTTAGATCTGCTGACACTTGTCTAAAGGTACGAGGTTTTATATACAACACCAACATTGTATCAAACGTTCATAAATCTATAAACTACACAGTGTAAGATCTGAATTGTGATGATTTGTTTACATTTTAAACAAGTAGAGTTTGCTCCGCCTTCGTTTTCACACCTTATCTATATTGCTCAGTTTCATATAACCACTTTGTATTAATGACAAGACCACACTGCTTAAAAAGCCTCCCCATGTTGATTTAATATTTGGTGAAAATGATGAACAAAGAGTTTACCGCGGTGTTGATGCATCGCTTCAAAAGTTTTCTTGTTGCTGTACTAAAGTGTCTTCAGGACACATTCAGCATTTTCTAAGAGAATAATTCAATACTTATATATCGCCACAAAATATTATAAATTCATTTTTCGACTTACTACTGATTTTGTGCCAGTTTTGGGCCTGTTGGCACACCTACCCACTATAAAACATGTATAGCTTTCTAACGTCATCCGCGAGGAAACTTTGGAATATTTGCAATACGAGATTTAATTTGTATGCGTGGCTCGACCGATGTCCACATGTATAAATTACCTGCATATTTGTCTTGTTAATACATCAGAGATGATTTTATTCGCTCACAGTTTTCTGACAAGCTTATAATAAAAATCTTTGTCGCATAGGGAATTAGGGTATGTATTTGAAAAGCGACGATCCTTTCACGCAAATAAAACGAATATTTACGTTTACTATCATTTCTTGTGAATATTGATATCAAATATGTACAATAACAGAAAGTATGAATTTTGAAAAAGAAGTTTCCAAAAAATAAGAACAATTTATATTTTCAAAGGTCTTTAAAGCGCCTGCATGGCCGATTTTTTAAAACGATACAAAATGTGTTTTGGACGTCTTCCGATGAAGGACAGCGCGCCCGTCTAAAAATAGCAACCAATGGAAAATGACATAACATTGTCAATGTTGGCTTTTCGTAGGCCTTCTCAGTCTCTTTGGCCTGTTAGTCAAGGAGCTTATGGGATTCCGTGGAAGTTTTTGGATGAAAGCAAACCATATATTCTTTTGTCTTTATATGTTAAAGGGGTTTAAGAAAATGTTTGGTTCCAATCTGAATATTGATGCGAAAGCTATTTTTAGCTCAAAATCCAAGATGGCCACCACAATTTAAGCGGGAACTGAAAAAGTTGCAAAAACACGGAACAAAACAATGGTTTTAATATCAAATACTATGCATATTTGGTTACGGAATATATTTCTCATATGCTGTAAGCCACCAGATCTTTTTAGTTTGATTTTAGTCTTAAATTTACATTAAAGAGTCAGTTTTAGCAATAAAAGTTATAATGATGAATAAACCCCCATTTCTTCACAAGGCATATATTTTGTATAGAACTAGTACAATATGAAAAAGGAATATACTTTTTACCCTGTTTATCAACTATAAAAGATGTTTTTACATGAAACTGCGACCCAGAATATACTCTTCAAAAAAGGATACGCACAAGCCATTTTTTAGAAGAATTTCTTGCATTAGTTAAAAAGCTATTATTTCATGTAATCACAATGGTAAAAAGGTAAAAATTCAAACGTCTATAGACAAAGGTCCACAAGATGGCGTCAAAGTCAGTTCTTTGTATGGCCACCATTGGCAACAATTACTGCTCGGTACAGACTGGATAAGTTGACAAAGTAGGTATTATCATTGCAGGCGACTTCAATTTCCATTTTGACCCCAAGGATAACCATGACACTAAACGAATAATTAATCTCCTTGAAGTCCACAACTGTGTACAACTTGTGTCCGAGGCAAGCCACAGAGGTGGACACACTCTGGAGTGGATAGTTACCCGTGCTTCAGACGCGTGTGTCAGTTGTGTACCTGTATAGGATCTACAGCTCTCTGACCATTTCCATATCTTTGTGAGCTTGGACCTCTCAATACCCAGTCCAAATGTGAAGATTACTCGCTGTAGGAACATGCGCTTCCTGGATATGGATACTTTTAAAGGCAATTTGCTAAACTCAGCCATTATACTTGAGCCACCATCTGATGCTGAGTGTCTCGTTCTGCTATACAATAGAGTTCTATCTGAGCTGCTATATAGACAAACATGCACCAGTTAAGGACAGAGTCATACCAGTCACTAAAACATCTGCTTGGGACTTCACACCTGAAGTTCGACAAGAGGAAAGCAGAACGCAGATGGAAAACAATCTGGCATCTTATCTACAGGACAGGACTCAAACCGTTGTTGTTGGTGAGTCTGTGTCAACCGCATCTAGGCTTGAGTGCGGAGTCTCTCAAAGATCCGTGCTTGGTCCGATCCTCTTCACCCTCTACACTGTTCCACTTGGCTCTGTTGTAGCAAACCTTAATCTTGACCACTTCTACGCAGATGACACGCAGCTGTGGAAGTTATTTCAACCAAACACAGAGTCAACTATAGACCATTCTTAATGAGGCCTCATGAATATTTATATCTGTAGCAAAACGAGGCTAAATTGGGCAAGGACACAATCGCATAGTGGCGACAAATCTCAATGTATACTTCCTGGTTTCAAATTTCCCCTTGAACGGTACATTAAGACACTGTCCAGTAGTTCAGGGAAATCGCAGAGAAATGGGAAAGGGCTACAAAAATGTTTCTGTAGCATATCCACGGATTGAAGGGTGAATAATTACTGTACATCACGACACACCACCAAAAGTCATATGACCTAGATATCTAGGTTAACGTTTACGATGGTGTGCAGCATTTATGAAGGGTGGCTACTCTAAAGTCACAATAGTGGAAATATTACCAAGGGAAGTCAATTACGTTTACTTTATCAACATAAACAAAGCAAAAGACTCAACGTATTTCCTGACATGGATTCAAATCATCCGCTTCCACATGGGAGTAGTATTGTTAATGCTTGAGCTGGATAATCGAGATTATAAGTAATATGTAGATCAAGATAGCTCTCCTCGAGTGGATCTGGACCAAACAAAATTGTATTATTCATGTGATGAAATTATTTGTTTGGTATTTTTTCTGTTTAAAATGTTTTGTCCTATCGACTCTTGTTTTATAGATATAGGGTATGTATTCACGCATGTATTTCAGTTGTACCTACTGGTGATGGCGATGTGCGTGTAGCTGCATGTTACAATCGCAGAGGAAAAACGAATCGCCACATCATCATGTAGAAACTAGTTATTTCAGTCAACATGAGTGGGACACAATGTGCAAGACAAAACTGGATTATTTTTTTCAAGTTCTTTCTTGACTGATTGGGAGGTGAATAATTATTTTACCTAAATGGACTTATGGTACCTGCATGGGGAATATTTGAACCAATTCTCAATACTGTATTACTATACCATAATATTGATTTATTGTAGATCAGGTGTATTTATTCTGTATCACTGTAACTACAGAGCTTTTTAAGGAGAATATATTATCAGATTAACATAACAGGATTCACACTACAACAAACAATTAACCTAAATAAATAACGAACACCTGGAGTGCAGTTAATAAATATTTATTCTGAAATGGCGTCTTCAAAGTCCAATATCAATAGACACATTCACAATAGCTTCCAAATGTAACACTGATGAATAACAGTAAAATTTTCAGAGGATGCAAATTGAAAATATATTGGGTGCAATATTTTTGTTGATAGAAATATCTTTTTAGATTAGTCTGACACAAATGGCAACAAGTACAGCTGGATCAATTCATAATTTATCATAGTTTTCTCCCCTTACACATTATCATAATCTCTTACCTGTTTTTTCTGGTTCCAAACTAACTCTTTTCAAACAGGATGAAATACATTATTTTTCATCAGTTATTAATTAATTAAAAAGCAGCAAATGAGTTACATCTACAACTATGCCATTATGAAATACCTTTCTATTATTCAGTTAAATCCATCAATGTGTATGTATTACAGCTGTCTCTTTTGTCATCCATCATTCACACAACACAAAAGCATGAAACAATTTCATTTACATTCATGTCTGTCAATTCTTGTGCTGTTTGGGCAAGGTACTACACAAAACCTGGGAAGATATTCAACAAATGGAAAATTTCCAGCTAATCAGTGCCAATGTTTGAAATGATGGAATACTGTAAAATGTTCAATCATTTTTTATCATCATACATGAATTTACAAACTCCAAACTTTTCAAGTTCAAGTTTTCTGTTCAATTTTACTATTCTGTCAACCTTTTCCTTGAGTTGCCTCTCCTGTTCATGTAATTTTGATGGAGTTGTTCTATGTTGGACTGGGGGTCAGTGGCTGCTGTATCACTCTCTGCTTCACTGTAATATAAGTATTGTAAGACATCACTATTATCTCTTCGACCACACAAACAATAAATATATCTCTTGAATTACAAATATACATCAAGGAGTAGAGGCTAACATAATTTCATATTTTAGACAGTATGGGCAATCAATATTTTTATATGTAAATAACATAGCATCTCTGGAATTACAAATATACATCAAGAAATAGAGACTAACACCATTTCATATTTTAGACAGTATGGGCAATCAATATTTTTATATGTAAATAACATAGCATAATAAAGTTCAGTTGTATTAAATTCTTTAAAACCAGTCAGTTGGCAAAATTAACTTAATACGATCTGACATTCTTACTGTATCTGAGATGGTGACTGTGGTAGCTTCCTTATGGGAGGTTCCTGAGCTGGTGACATGCTCTCTGACTCTTAATTAGCAGCATCTGAAATGGATATTTAAACACTAAATATATTTCAGTTGTTATAATTAGATTGTCCAGTAATATGTCCTGTATCCCTGAAGTACTGGTCAGTATGCAGTAATTTTCAAAGTACATATTTAAGATTTTTTTAACAGCATGTGTGTGTCCTGCATATACATGTACTTGAAATGTTACTTTGATTTGCAGCCAATCTAATTTCACTGATACAGAATATTTGCAAATAAAATTCCCTTGCCATCATGACAAGAGTGTCTCCAGATGTCCATATACTATAAAAAAAATATAATGGACCGTTCATAATTTATGACTAGGGGGTGATGATGATTTTAGGCACGGTGTTTGTGGGGGTTGGGGTGTCTCCCAGTTTGTTTTGGGAGGCAGGGGAGGGTCAATTGTGTACATATGAACTAGGGGGTGGTCACTGATTTTGAACATGACAATGTGTGTGTGTGTGGGGGTGAATGTGTATGTGTGTGTATGTGACATTCACATTGTACATGTGCCCCTAATATTAATACCTTGCATAGTGAACAGTTTGTACATTTCACGGTAGATCTCTAGACTATGCCATGTGCCGTAATTATTTTGTACTTACATTTTCCAGGATCTCTCCGTATTTTCGTCAACCACTGCCTTCTTATGATCTTATTCTTGGGAATATGGTGAAAAGATACCGTAAATTCCTTACGGGCATCACTCCAACGCAAAGGCACACATGGGTAATATTTCCTTTTCGGGGTCGCCATTTTCAAGGTTGGGTCAACCTATTTAAGCCTCGCTTTCGATTTGACCTCGAAGTCATGCATATTGGCTAAGAATGGTCGAAAGAGCGTCTCTCTGTCAGACATCAGACTGTTGCCAGAAGATATTCATGGATGTAATCAAATGCCTTGAAATTAAATTAAGAGAAAACAGAGTCCATTCTTCTGGGACAGGCTGGAAAACGCAAGCAGTGTGACATTTCTAGTGTGTGTGTCTGTGGAGCAACCATTCCCATTTCTTCCACTGTTAAGGATCTGGGTGTTGTCATCGATCAAGATCTAAGTATGACAGTACACGGCAAGTATGTTACTAAAACTTACTACTCCCATGTCCACAATATCAGTAAGGCCAGACCGTTCTTACCAAAGATGCCTCAAAAACTCTCTGCGTCAGCCTAGTCACATCTCGTATGGACTACTGTAAAAGCCTTTTGGACGGATATCCATCTTGTGTCACTGACCAACTCCAATGCATACAGAATTTAGCTTCTCGCATTACCTCCCAGGTCACCAAAAAAATGCACATCACACCAACGCTAAAGGACCATCATTGGCTGCCCGTGAAACAAAGGATCTCCATCAAACTATTCTGTCTCGCATACCAGTGCATGACTAACACGGCTCCAGGCTAACTCTCAGATCTTCTTCAGGCTTATGCACCATCTAGATCTCTCAGATCAGGGAATCAACACCTTCTTGTTATCCCCAAAGTCAAACAAGCTAAATATGAACACCGTGTATTCTCCTATCCTGCTGATCAAAAGATTTCTCCCCACATTTATTTGTATACATTTTTTTTCAAAGATTATAACCATTTTAGAAAGTTATTCGATCTGATGACTTGAAAATTATTTCAAGGGATTTAATTGAGAGAGTGTGAAGCAGAAAAAAGTGTTTTCTCCCCATCATTTCATTAGTTTCTTATCTATTTTCAAAGAACTCTGCTTGGGGGTGTGTGTTGGTAATAAAATATTTCATGAAATAGAGAAACACACTTGGATAAAGCAGAGACCATATAATAGAGGGACGGCCCTCCCCAACAGTTTATCACTAACCATCAGCGCTACGGCCTGGCATGTAACTGATACACATCGACACCCTGCTGCTAGCTTCCCCCTACCGTTACACATGCGCAACAAATGCGCAGACATTCGCAAATGAGCACTCTGGTAACCACGTAAACAATATTGCGTAATATCCGGACCGAGAGTTAATTCCCTTAGCGGGATTTCACCAGCTGCGTTCGACAGTTAAGCATTACATGGACAGCTCCATTAGACTGATTACAATAATCTTAATTTTTATCTTATCTCTCATTTACACATGTCAACTGACGACATCGCAGAACATGTATCATTCGCGAAATGCGTGTCGTCATAAGCCTGGAATATTTCTTTCAACATTCGGCATGGCCATGGACGACTTAATTCATTCACTGGGATGATTCCGACTTGGACCTCGATACTTACTTGGGGAATTCACAGACTACGACAGGACAGAGAATATAAACCAAAAATACAAAAATCAAACTAACCCAGTCAGGTAAACGCACTTTTAACATTACAGTTGCCAATATCCCCCATGCTCGCTAAACGTATCATCACATGGCTAATCTCAAGATTTACTTGCAAGTATTCGTTGGCACAAAACGAGGGTGTGGTCAAGCATTCGATGAAAGTAAAAATTCCCGCGAATTTATAAAGAATGTGCAGATTTGCAAGCGTTAGCCAATCAGAGGACTTGCTTCGACCACTCCCCTTTTGTGTGCGGACATATCGTCATACATTTGTCAAGATCGTTTAGTTGAGAGTCAAAATTGGTTTTCAATCGACTTGCAGAAATAACAATAAAGAATTGGTAGGTGTCATGAGTGTTGCTCGATAGGCCAATCATCCATGATTATGTTTACATAAAGTTTTAATCGATTGCATGCGATGGTAGCGTAGCGATCGGCAACGCAGTCGGGTAGGGTGCACCCTAGAAGTGTCCGGCCTTGTCATTATGTATTGCACTGTGAAGCATTTCGAGTCGGGGTGTCATCTCAAAAAACAATATTATTAAAATCACGAATCCTCGGAAAGACACGAGGGCCTGTGACTGACTGGTGTTTATTACAAAGTTTATAGTCCCAACGAAACACGATTTCACATTTTCCAAGAGCGTTAATGTTTTTATAATGCCAGTTTGGGGCTAGCAGTGATTATGCCTTGGGCCGTTTGGAGACACTTGTTGTTTTTTTTCAAAGGGAAGCCACTAAATACTAAAGTCACTTGCCTCCGAGCCCATGAAATATATGTGTTAAATGGGCTGTACTACATTACCCTATCAATTAAAAAAATTTCAGCAAAGTGTCAACTTTAGGACCATAGATCTATATGTACAATCATGTATTACTAAATTCAACCATTTAGATATTCTTTCATTAAAAACACAGTAAATATGAATTTCAACTGTTGCAAATAAACTCTAAACTGAATTTGAAATTAAAATTATGCAATAGTTGGTTGCCAATGCTCTTTCAAACAAGGTATATCTACTTAATCAAGATGGGAATATTGTACTTAATAGTAGGCTCTTTGAGTAGCCCTTCCGATGAAAACTTTCTTTTTCTTGGGCATCTACAAAACAAATGATAATTTTATGATATAAATATAATGTTGAATAATGAGTTCATTTTTCATTTTTGTTGTTGCATAAGACAGGTTGTAGGTACTGTCTAAGCCCAGGTAAACTCATAATCAAACTTCATTAGGAAGAATAATGATAACAGAAAAATATATTAATTGTAGTCACGATAAAATAAGGGAAAATGATAACTTATAAACTTCTTGCAACACAACCTGCATAGTTATGTTGTCCATTTAGGATTGATTGTGAATGTGAAACATAAAACCATACAAATCTGAACACAATCTTAATATAACTTCATTAACAGATATTTTAGATATCCATGAAGTGAACTGTACATTGGATTTTAATCTCCATAATTTCTACTCATGTACTTTATTACATGTTAAATTATTAGGCAGATATTGTTGAAATAGCTCCTTCACTTATGCCTGCACCAACTGTAATCAAGTCTGCAAATCTGTCTTCATAATTGCCAACGCAAACATGGTATGTAGACAGTTTTGATAAAAGTTTCTTCATATCTCTTAGAGTGGAGAAAAATGCAGGCAAACCAATCCAGAATTCATGAGTTGGGCCAAAGTCACGTCGATGAGCATATATTGCTGATGTAAAGGATGGCTTGATGACTACTGAAAGCTGGACTGAGCCTCTGTCAGTCATAAAACTGCACAATAGTAATGTTTTCACGCTTGTTTCTTGCAATTATAAAATTGCCTAGCTCATGTACATGCTGAAACAGCTCCTTTTTTAATGTTAAATATTGCTGGTATCGCAGGGTGCCATCAACAAATTCATCTACATTGTTGTCCGGATGATACTGGTATATTGTGTCAAATAAACCCAAAGAATTCATCAGCCGAACAACCATCAGATTTTTTCGCTTCTTCCAGGCATGGGGTATCTGTGGGTTCATTGGTGAGGTCAATGAAGAATGACTTCCATGCTTTGTCCCACAGTGCATCTCTTGAACTGAAAATGGAGTTGCACAATATTAATATTAAAAAAATAAATTTGAAGTGTTCTAAATAGTTGTTAAAATTATGCAGTAGTCGGTTGCCAATGCTATTTCAAACAAGGTCTAGTTACTTACTCAAGATGGGAATATTGTATTTAATAATTTACACTATACCGTTATTTTTACATAAGAAAAGAAACAATATTAATATTTGATTATACAATTGCTTTGATATTTTAAACTTATTTCTGCAGGTACCAGATATACAAGTATATTATATGGTCTCTGGATAAAGTTAATAACCTCAAACTTTAAATATTCAACTCTCCATTATGACCTTCTGACCTTTTAGCAACCTTTTCCACAACCACTTTGTACAGTGCTCAAACGTACTATTTGCACCATATTTCAACTTGGAACCAAACTTTTTATTTAACTAGCATGTCTGATGAATACAAAAAACACAATGTCTTGCTTTCACCATAAAACTTCCACGGGACTTGAATGCTGTACCCATCCTACCAGACTATGTACCGGCTCGTATATTGCGATATGCGAGACGGGGCCCAGCTCACCATTTTTGTTTGTACAAATATTGCGCGGCGATAACTGGTCGCTAGCCAGTAGATATGGCACACCGCAAAACAGCGGAACATCGGTATGGACAAAATTCTCAGAAAGCATTTGATTCAGTAGGTTCAGGGGAGGGGGGGGGAGAGGGTTGTGGGAAGATGTTGTAGATCCACAGTATGTCTGCTACACCACATTATAAATGTGGTGCTGTTTTGCTAACGAAACTTATCCCCGATAAAAGTCCGTTTTCGCCCATACATTATGTTAGCTGTTTCGATACAGTGCGGTTTGGTAATAGTGCCATCGCAGCTTGATCACATTTACCTGCGATCGGGTTTGGAGCACGGACGGAGCCCGAAAGTTTATTTCTATTTCTTCAAAATATGTTGGCCTGTGGAGTTAACTTGGATTTATTGTGAAATTATTTGTATTTCCTTGATTATTTAGTATATTCTGACACAGTTGTGAATTAGAGCACTTTCTTAGTGTATCATACTACGTCTGTGATTCAATATTGAGGATAAAACAGATGCCGCAATAAGTGACTATTTGTTCCGGAGACAAGCTGATTACAGGAAGATCCACCCCGAACAGCGGCGAAATATTATTTACGAACATTAGGTAAGGCTAACTTCACTGTCATTAAAAGAGTGCTTTTCCTTTCAATATCTCAGTAGCACTTTTCACTGTAACATTAAAATCAGGGTGCCGTTGCACAAAACACCCTGTAGCGCTAAGACTACCTTTAGCCTACAGTCACGGGACATAAGTATTCGCCAGTCGGCAAAATTCTCATAGACTTGCATGTTATTTTAGTGGGGAACCGGTCAAAGGACAAAAGGGCAAAAATTGAAAAAGTCAAAAGGGCCAAAGGAAAGTCAAAAGGCCCAACAGAAAGTCAAAAGGGCCATAGACTTAACCCCCTGGGTGCTGTTGCAATATAATGATTACTCCCTTATGAGTATTTTGTGAGGGCAAGCGTGCATCGCTTGCCCCCCTGTGTGCCACAGGGACATATATGTCCTTCCCCTTCGGCCTCAATTTGAGGTCCAATAAAAATCAAAATATCCCATACACACAAATACACTTCACAGTTACGAATTCTGCGGGAAATTTCCCGTTTATTGCTACCATCCACTATAATTTTAGACAAAGCTCAAGAGCTGAAAATGACCTTTCAAAATAGGCTTCATCGAAAATGTCGCCATTTTTGACACAGTACGAAATCGCGATTCACAGCGTATTTGCTGTATGTTTTGAAATGTGAAAATCGGATAATTACTGGGAGTATTGAATTTCAAAAATAACATTCATGATCACTGATATCAGTTTTACAGGAAATCGCTAATGATATAAGATATCTAGAATTATATTATGATATTCTCATCTAAGGAAGAGGCAGGAACAAAATTGAGGCAGATATTGATCATCATCAAAACATTCATGCACTGTTGGAGAGATGTCGAGAATTGGGCATCAGATTGAAGAAAGAAAAACTGAGACTGTGTAGGAAAGAAGTGACTTTTCTTGGTCATGTGAAAACGGGCAATGGACTTAAAGTTGACCCTGAGAAGGTCAAGGCTGTGATAGATATGCCTCGTCCTCAGAATGTGGAGGATGTACAGAGATTCTCAGGGTTCATGAACTATCTTGCAAGGTTTCTTCCCAAGATGTCCGGTATCATGAAACCAATTCGTGATCTTACACACAAAGATGCTGAGTGGACCTGGTCTACTGAACATGAAACTGCTTTCACGGAAGTGAAGAACTTGATCTCTCCGGCACCAGTTTTGGTCTACTACAATGAGAAACAAGAGCTGACATTACAGAGCGACGCAAGCTCATTCGGTCTTGCAGTGGTGTTGCTGCAGAACAACAAACCTATATGCACAGATAGAAAAAGAACTGCTCTCTGTGGTCTTTGGGTGGTGCAAGTTCCATACTTACACATTTGGACGTAAAGTGCTGGTACAGAATGATCATTGTCCTCTAGAGTCAATCACAAGCAAACCCTTGCATAAGGCACCAAGACGTCTACAAGCCATGATATTGGCAATGCAGCAATATGTTGTGACTGTGATGTACAGGAAGGGTACAGAGGTTGTCTTATCAGACACCCTTTCAAGAGCACATCTACCCTCAGATGAGAACAAGGATGAAGAATTCTCATGTGTGAACATGGCAAAATTCTTACTGATAACTGATTAGAGACTTTCTCAAATCCGTCAGGAAGCAGAAAAGGATGACGTGCTGCAGAAACTGGAACATGTCGTCCTAAATGGTTGGCCCCAAAGATAAGAACACTCTGCCCATGGAACTGGATCCATATTTCAACTGTAGAGACGAAATTTCCCTGCAAAATGGTCTGTTGTTTCGTGGAGAATGTCTGATCATACCACACAGTTTAAGGACTCTCATGAAAACAAGAATACATACCTCTCACATAGGAATTGAAGGCTGTCTTCGTCGAGCTAGAGACTGTCTATACTGGCCACACATGTCAGATGAAATCAAACAGTACATCGAAACGTGTGAGTCGTGCTGCAAATATCAAGTTGATCAGCATAAAGAAACCTTACAACCTTCTGAAATGCCAGAAAGACTATATCAGAAAGTTGGAGCTGATATCTTCACTCTTGAGAACAGAAACTATCTGATCAAAGTGGATTATTTCAGTAATTTCTGGGAAATTGACTGTCTGAAGGACACAAAATCTCAAACAGTGATAAAGAAGATGAAAGTCATCAGCGATAATGGTCCGCAGTTCAAGTCTGATGAATTACATAAATTCATTGTTGATTGGGACATTGAATATCTCACGTCTAGCCCTTACAACAGCAGAGCCAATGGCAAGGCAGAATCAGCTGTGAAGACGGCAAAAGGACTGCTACGTAAAGCCAAAGACAGCGGTAATGACCAATATCTTGCAGTGTTAGACTACCAGAACACCGACTCGAGGAGTAGGATCCAGTCCAGCTCAACGTCTCACGAACCGACGTTGTAAAACGTTACTCCCTACAAGTTCAAACCTTCTCAAGCCTAGAACCACTGGTATTGCAGATGAGAGACAGAAACTGTTGGCTAAGCAAAAGAAACAAGTCAAATTATGACAAGCCTGCGAAGGACTTGAAACCTCTGGATGAAGGAGACGTGGTTAGGATGAAGCCATTCACTACGAACAGTAAAGTGGGGCAGAAAGGTGTGGTAACCAAAAGACTGTATGAGAGAAACTATGAAGTTGAAACAGACAAAGTGGTTGTGCGCCGTAATCGTCAACATGTTAAGAAAACGGCTGAGAGAATGACAGACAAACAAGCATCTGTATTCTTGAAACCTCCATCAGAGAAATCAACAGTTCAGTGATTCTGCAGTGAATGCTCCAGTGTTTCAACCAGTAACAACACCGTTGTCAACTGAAACTCCATCATCGTCGACACCAACATCATCAAGGACTGAGCAGGCTCTGCCAACACCTTGTACAATGACGACCAGGAGCAGTAGAACTGGGAAAGTGCCAAAGAAGTTCAATGACTTTACTACCTATGTCGGATAGTGTTAGGTTCAAGTGTTAAGTGATAGTCACAGATATAAACCTGAAGGCTGCTTCTCACTATATATTAGACATGGCTTCTTTTCCCGGAATAACCGCATTTGAGGTTTTTGTTTGCTCCCAGGTTTTACTTTTCGTAAGTTAGACCTATTCCCTGGTTTTACTTTTTGTAAGTAAGACCTATTCACTGGTTTTACTTTTTGTAAGTAAGACCTCTTCCCAAGTTTTACTTTTTCCTAACTCTATATTAACATCAACATTCAAATTCAGATGATATGTTAGTACTTGAAATCAATTGAAAAATATCGTCAAAGATCAACTTAAAGATGCAAATGTTTTCCCTATCAGGATTAGAACCGCATCTCTGAAATTCATAAGCGTATGCTCTCCCTCTTGGCCACAGGGCCGACAAAGAGCTAGGGTTGAATTATCTATTTATAGTTAGGCCTACTGTCATTCAAATGAATTGGGGCGGTGGGTTAGCCTAGTGGTGAAAGCGTTGGCTCGTCACGCCGAAGGCCCGGGTTCGATTCCCCACATGGGCACAATTGTTAAGCCCATTTCTGGTGTCCCCCGCCGTGATATTGCTGGAATATTGCTAAAAGAGGCGTAAAACTAAACTCAGTCAGTCAGTCAGTCAGTTCAAATGATTTTACTAGCACTTCAGTTACTGTTATGTAGACTTCATTACATGATCATCTAATTATCCATCATTGACGGTTTATATGTATAATAAAGCAAGACTCCGAGGTTATGGTTGGGAAAGTAAGACCCGAGACCGGAGGGTGGGGAGAAGTAACACGCTCTCAGTCTTACTTCTCTCCACCTGATGGTCGAGGGTCTTACTTTCCCAACGGCGAAACATTATTATCGCTGGATGAAGGGAAGTAACTCTGAGCATGTTTCCCGCATTAGGAGTTGAGCGCTTTAGTTTCGTATTTGCTGTTTTGGCTCCACTTGTGCCAACACGGTAAGTTTGAAATTACTGAACGAAGTAATGAGATATTGTAAACGTTAATATATCGGGAAGTATTTTGTAGCATCATTATTTCCATCCATATATATTGTGCATACAGTGGCAATAATGTCATTCCAAAATGTGGGCCCACTTCAGCGCCTGTTATAGGAGCCGAAACAAGTGGGCCCACATTTTAGAAACTTGCTTTTTTATCAGTGTATTCTGTAATGCCCTTTTGTTTTTATAATATAACGGAAATAATGTCATTCCAAAATGTGGGCCCACTTCAGCACCTGTTATAGGAGCCGAAAATAAGTGGGCCCACATTTAGAAACTTGCTTTTTTTATCATGGTATTCTGTAAATGCCTTTTGGTTTTTATAATATAACACAAACTGCATGAAATTCAACTAAAACAACTTTAATTTCCCCTCAATGAACAAGAATGTATTCGCACATGTTGAATTTCTTAGACACGTCATCAGGTTGATTTTAGTGAGTGTGTCCATATGCAGGATTATCACTTAAATCATGCTGAGGGAAATGAAACAATAATGAATATAATGAAACAAGAACAACAGTAAATGAAAACTCATTACTGTGATGGAAATAATTTTCCATCAGAGACCTGAAAGTATTTACCGAGTGATAACTTCGTAGTAAAAATCTACGGGAACAGTGGTATGCAAATTAGACTTACCTTTGACCTGAACCACGAAGGTCTATTATTTGGGCCAATAGAACGTCGCCTGGCTCACAGCTTCTCCAATGACACGACGGAGGCTTGTCTCATTAATATTCATGAGGTCTGAATCTGACAAGTTTCGCGGGGTTTCAACCCTGACTTTTGATTGTGTTTTCATCTTAAAACATTTCCATCAGTCGTTTATTTCAAGAAATACACAACTTTTTGAATTTATACTCCTAGCAATACCTGGTTATACTTGTTTAATAATACATAGCTGCTTTATTTTCGAATGTGGGCCCACTTCCTTGTATCGGAAAACAAACTTAGAGTTGCTTCCCTTTACGTTGCCTCCATCCACCGATAATAATGTATCGCCACCGATAATAATTATCCATCATTGACGGTTTATATGTATAATAAAGCAAGACTCCGAGGTTATGGTTGGGAAAGTAAGACCCGAGACCGGAGGGTGGGGAGAAGTAACGCGCTCTCAGTCTTACTTCTCTCCACCTGATGGTCGAGGGTCTTACTTTCCCAACCATAACCTCGGAGTCGTGCTTTATCTTACACTTACAGATTTTTCAAGTTATTGTACTTTGATGATAATTTTAAGTGAGTGGATTTGTGCCAGGGAGGCATGGACTTTTAATTTGTGCTCCACTTACAGTTTACACTTTAACGTTTAAAGTTAGTTTTCTCATGCTAAACTAGTCATATGGCAGTCTTTAATCTTACTAGATCTACACTTAGATCTATAGCCAAATTTGCAGTTCAGTGTTTGAGATAACCTGAGATGATCATTGCTTTATTGCAATATAAGAGACATTGACTTTAAAGGCCCATATTGAAACGCCTATTACATAACATATATTTCATATTCAACTCGAAAAATGCATATTAAATTTCCTATCCGTTGGTATGAATATACGTGCAACTACCTCGGTGGTTTGAAAAATATACCTTGCTGAATGTTGTCCAAATTTTTGTTATGCGTTAAAAAACAGTAAATTTCTCCGCTTTTTATCGCGCACCGATAATAGCACTGTGCGACAAAATTTTTAATTTGGCATCTTTATGGAAAGTGTGAGCGAAGAAAATACAGCCTGATATCTGAACGTCGTAAGTGTATATGAATTGGGTTTATGTGCTTATGCATAACATTATATGCTCAACATTAAAAATGACTTGCAATAAATGTCAAAAGTGGATTTTCTTATATGACGTCAAACAACGACAGAGAGGTCATACACGTATAATGATAAGGGGGCATAACTCTGTTATGCTTAACATTAGGTCAATGTAACTCAGATCACATGGAGAGAATTTGTTGTGGATATGGACACAATATGTTCGTTATTTTTTGTTCACGGTGAACAAAAATATTCAAATTCAAAGTTCCCCAATGTGAGCGGATACGCTTTGGTAGTTTCACAATTTATAAGAAAAGATGACAACGTACTACATGTGAAAGCACATAATAGCGATTTGGATGGCCCAATCCGATATATAAGTTAGTTCTTAGATTCCCATATTCTCCTGTTTGTGTAGATGTAATTTGACTAATTTTGCATCATTATTACCAGAATACTAGCCATATCTTCAGATGTAATGATACATTGTATTGTCTTCTTTAATTGGAATATTTTAGCTTTGATCGCTAGTTTTATATTGATATCTGTGATTATCTAGTATTTTTACTGTCCTTCGTCGGCAGGTTTTTATAATAACTATATATATTCTATTACAATGTAAAATGTTCTCGTCACGATATGGCTGAAATATTGCCGATGTGACGTTAAATAATAACTCACTCACTCACTCACTCAAATGTAATGAAGCTGCTGAAAATAATACAACATTTTAGTTGACGTCATTGCTTGTTTTATGCATTTTGTGACTTCGGAAAAAGACGACATTGTTATGCTGATTAGTAGATATCTCACCTAATTTCCATTAATTGTGTGAAAAAGTCTGGGCTTCTATATCAGAATTTAACACTCTTTAGGCAAAACATAAAATGACTGATTTTTCCATTTAAATAGTGTCCTGATTATATCAACAATTTGACGATCTGACTGTGTATCATATTGTGAGCAAAACACGCACCTGGTTTGCATCAATTTAACGTAAATGAAAAATAACATTTCACAACACCCGAATATTTTGTTTAGGATAAGAATTTTCTTTGTTTATGATTATGTAGCTATGTCTCTTCATAAGTATGCAATGAAAATGCAAAATGATAGCTTTTTATATATGGAACTAGTACGTACTATATATTAGAATATGGATGTAAGATTTGTCCAAATTAAGACGTGACATGTTTTATATATTTTTAAACAATTTTCATATAAATATAGTTAGGGTTGGATATCCTGTCATCACAATATTTTTAAATCGAATATGAATTGATTATAT
Source organism: Haliotis rubra (assembly GCF_003918875.1). NCBI lineage: Eukaryota > Metazoa > Mollusca > Gastropoda > Lepetellida > Haliotidae > Haliotis > Haliotis rubra. The sequence goes on along the minus strand of NW_025764986.1, from coordinate 215,180 downwards.
TATCGAAAACAATGATAATGAATCATAAAACGTTTCCGACAAACGCGCACCTGGCCAATCAATATCCATCATTGTTTGCTGTAAAAAGACACAACAATATACAATGACCAGACATTTCCTTTAAATATGTGTGCATATACATTTCATAACATATATACATCATTTTCATTAAATATCATCAGTTATACTTTATAAGGTTGAATTAAATTGCCGTTCATTATTCTGTTTATATAAAACTGCAATATTAGTCCAAATGCATTGAATATTGTACATCATAGGAACTAAGGTAGTTGCAGTTATGGCTACGTTTGATCTTCTGAAACTTTCAAAGAATAAAACACCGTAAACCCTATATGCACGTATTATATGATATTGAACAAGGCTAAATGTAGATACTGAAGTCAGTTTCATGAAAAGGTATCTGAACTATATGCAAAATATACATCTTAATACTGACAGTGTAATCGAAGGATAGGGCGATTGTGTTTGCTCTTGTTCAACCGACCTTCACCTCAAAGAAATTGCCTAATATGTACAACAATGTTGACATATGACATCACTACCGATGACTGACTTTTTACAAAATGGCGGCCTTGCTGACAAGTGTGCACAGGATTTTGCGAGGACCCTTCCATTGATTCAGGGATCGTTTGTACATAAATATGACATGTAAGTAATCAGAATGATTCTGACAATCTGTGTATTGTTATATATTTTTATCGTTTTCACTGATAATTACAGTTGTCGTTCTGCGTGATTTTGTGTCAGTCATGGAGTCACGCTGCACGGAAACTTTGACAATTTCTTATGAATTACCAAATCATTGCGTTGTATCTATCTATAGTGTCCCATATTCCAAAGGTCTTGAGCCATTGCAAGCAATGAATAGATGGATGAAAGTTGGAAAGTTTCGGAAAATGCTACGCAGTGTAAAATCAGAATTTGTCTTTGTTTACGTTTCAACCAAGCGCAGTCTTTCGAGCACAGCGTTCATTTTCACACCCAATATGTTTCGTCTCATTTTATGTAGACAGTTGGTATTGGTGGCAAAGACCAGTTGCAGTTTGAGTCTAAAATGTATGGGGAATTCCGTGATGCATTTTTCGAAGCTGAATATAGTATACCAGATTTGATAGGCATCTCAACATCGGCCTTTGCAAAACATGAATTTGTAAACACACCATCCAATATGGCGGAAAGCGCACTTCAGCGTTCGTGTAAGTGTATTTTCAAAAACATCCCAACCAATTCTAGGTTCATCGGCAACGTTTCAGAATTATCATTAGCGATTTCATGTAGAACTGATATCAGTGATCACGAATATGTTATTTTTGAAATTCAATACTGCCAGTAATTATCCGATTTTCACTTTTCAAAACGTACAGCAAATATAGCTGTGAATCGCGATTTCGTACTATTTTGAAAGGTCATTTTCAGCACTTGAGCTTTGTCTAAAATAGTAGTGCATGATATCAGGAAACAGGAAATTTCCTTCAGAATTCGAAGCTGTGAAGTGTATTTGCGTGCGTGGGATATTGTGATTTTTATTCGACTTAAAAGTGAGGGTTGAAGGGGAAGGAGATATATGTCCCTGTGGCACTCCAAGGGGTTAAGTCAAAAGGGCCAAACTTTTAGAAAATAGTAAGATTTAAAGAAATTCATTACATCATGTTGCAGTAGTTCTAATCCTAAACATCGTAAATACATCAGTGTTATTTAGTGTACTCAGTGTTATTTATTTAAAAAATCTCAGAGTGGTTAAGTATTTTCTTTATACCGAAAGGCGTACAGTTTACCCTCTACTCGAGGGTCGTCGAATCCGCTCGTGTCCCCAAGGTCGGAGATCCCTATATTGGCACATTTTTTCACCTGCATAGCCATCCCTGGTCCTTGAGCGGTAGTCATTATCGTATGTGCAGTGTCACGCTGAGGTATCCTATATTCACAGGATTATGTTTTATAGCTAATATTGATATTGCCAACTCCGGGATGGTACCCCGCATTAGTCTTTTGTACTGCCGTGATGAAAACGACTCGGTTCTGCCGTCATTGTACTTCTCCGTTTTCACAGGTATGGCTCTAGCAGCGTGGAAGGGCATTTGGCCTGAATGTTATCCGTCAGCTGACCGAGATGAACGCTCAGCTTGCGGTACGGGACTAGGTCGGGTAACTTCGTACCAGTGACAGTGGTTGATGGTTTTATTTCATCCGGCAACAGCCCGAGCATCCTGGCCAATGGTCGGCCGAGCCTCAAGGCGTTTGCTCCGTTGTTGGCCAACACCACTGTGCCGTTTGAGTCATTCATCTTGAGTTCGGCCCCCACCGGTTTGAAGACCTCGTCGCTTAGCGAACATATGCTGTAGTAGCCGTCGGTTATGTAGTTGCGGATGCAACTGACGAACAGCTTGTTGTTGATGTTGGTCCATCGAGGTGATATCGCAGAGTGTGACTTCGAGCTGAACGGCCTCGCCGATCGTTATTCCCGGGAGTGTCACGTACATATCGAGATAATATTATATATTATATAACATTTCAACATGCACTTTTACCCCAAGAGCGATTTCACACACATGAAGATCGTGGTCAACGTGGCTGGGCTGCATTTCAGAGCCCAGTTCATCGATGTGTTCGAAAAGTTCAGGCTTTTGGTGATGAACGTGATGAACTCAACTTCGCCGTGTGGTGTGCAACGACTGGGTGTGGCTTGACGTTGAGCGACACTCCGCGTGATGTGCTGAGTAGGTCTGTGTTCAAGTTTCACGTGTACTACCAGGTCAGGCGTATCCTCAAAGAAATCCCCCTCCCACAGGACAAGGCATGTGACGCAGTAAACAACCCGTACGATTGACGGGCCTACGAACGTGTTTGCAACAAGTTCGAACTAGACCCGAAGACGTCCGATTGGCGTTTGCCAAGGCCAAACCATGGGTTTGGTATCCCTATCGTTGACAACATGCCCCTCGTGGAAGCCAGCAAAAAGGTGAAAGATTGGGGTTACAAGTTGTATCATTACCTCACGACGAACGAGTGGGATGACCGTTACATGGCTTTCGATGACAGCAAGGATTACCGAGTCAGGAGGTTCGAGCAGGGGCCTGCGGATGACTGGAAAAAGTTTATGCTGGACACGTCGAAAGGGTTCACTCGTGCCGGCACCATATGTCTGAACGACTCGATTCGAACGTACCTGTGGGCGCTGGTGGGTGTGCAGGCACAAACGCGTTCCAGTATCGTGGGCACCAGGACTGCTTACGACTCGCAGAAACAGTTCGTGGCCAACGTCGAGGATGCCATCGGTCTATTTGCCAAGTGCCATCCAAAGATACCAAGACACATTGCAATACGCCTGATCGAAAGTCGACTACGTGTTCGCCTCGCGCCTGTACATGGCTCCGAGCGACATGCAACTGAGAATCAACAAAGTGGTGGGCTACAACAATGAGATAGTCATTGCCACGGCCGACCAGAAGTTGGGTGTCAACCCGGGCATCAACGTCACAACCATCACACCACCAACGCATACTAGCATAGTGGCATCAACCCCGGAGCCCAGGGTTCGACCCCAACCCCCACAGCCCCTTCCACCACACGATGTGACTGAAAACAAGGGACACCTCGATCGTAAAACAGCGCTGGTGGTCGGGGGGATTGCGGTCGGCTTGTGCCTCATCTGGTTAAAAATTCCTTAGCGGCCACGTACAACAGCCCGGCCACGGCGACAATGAACGCCCACAGGTTTGGTACAAGCCATGTGACAGTTTTCGACAGCGTGTTCAGCAACCACAACCACAACCGACGTGGCCACTGGGGATGGTGGTGTACCTCCACCCCCTGTCAGTGATACGACCAGGGTCGATATGATGAAGTCCAGTGCCTTCAGAACACTGGCGATAGTGATCCCCTGCTCTTGGAACAGGATTCGGATCCTGTCGGCCAACGTGCGGTGTCCTGGTGGAGGACTCGATCGATGGTTTCCCGCACGAGGTTGATCTGGGATCGAAGCTGTTCTCGGAAGAACGCAGCTTCCAGTCGGGTCGACCTTTCCTCTTCCAGGTTCCGCAATCGTTTTTCGATGATGGTTATGAGAGACTCATCATCTTGGACCTGACTGAGCTTGTTTTTTTCACGGGCGATATCCTCATCGATCGCGTCCAGTTTGGCCGTGTTGTCCACAATGGATCCGCGAATGGTTTGCATGGCCTTGTCCAGCCCGAACAGTAAATTCGAACCCAGGCAAGGGTTTGTTCTAGTACATACCCAACAGTTTTTCTATGCTGTCCGAGACATTGCCTTCACCACTGCTGAGTTCGGCCCGGGTAGCTTGCAGATCTTGGACCATGTTTGGGGAAAGTTTAGGTCATGCACCGCCATAATCTATGGCGGAATGTCGGCCGTTCCATCGTCAAGAAAACCGCCATCAAGATCAGCGGCAACGAGGTGCTGAGCATCGACAACAGCGATGTGTACTACTCCTACACGGAGCTCTGGAAAAACGAGGGCAAACACGTCAACGATGTGCACCAAGGTATCAGTAAGTCTACTAGGTTGCGCATGGGGTACGGCTTCACGCAGGACCAGCTCGACAAGCTACCGGCGGGTGAAAAGGCCGGCGCTGAAGCATGCCACTCGACTTTGAGTTGCTCCCGGGGCACGCACCATTCTACCAGGCCTCGAAACTAGTACTCGAGGAAGGTGGCCATCCTGTACGATAGGGTCCTGCGACAAAGAACGATATTACGGGACAAGAGCGAGACTCTGTGGAACATCAACTGAACGTGCCGGCACGATTGATGAAAGGCATCCTGATCGTCCCCTTGGAGGATTACGAGCCGTTCCGAAGGGACAGCGAGAAGTTTTTCAACCCCGAGATCACGAAGGTGGAAGTGACCATCGAGGGCATGCCCAACCAACTGTTCAGCCTAGGCATGAGGGCACACCAACAGTGGGACGAGATAACGAAGCTACCAACCCGGCACCCACCTGAAGCCAACAATGACGCCAAGGACCTGGATCCATCCTTCGTCCTGACCACCAAGTACGTGCTGTGGTTGGACATGTGATCCACGGACGACAGCAGGCTACACGGCAGCGGGCGTCACATCGAAAACGGCAGCGAGGGGATAACTATCCAGATCACCAAGAAGGCTCAACCCGCAGGCGAGTTGAAATTATACCTGTACATGATTATGGATGCACAGCTTAATATAGATAATGGGAGATTCGTGCAGGCAATTTATTGATCTGCCCCGCAACCTGCACTGCGTTTTCGTGCTGGATATGCTGGAGGGGTACTTCGGGGCACCTTCGATAACATCGTTATAATGTGCCCTACCCTGCACATAAAAAGGACGTACACGGAGAGGCCTTGGGTGATGACGGACCCGGATGTGCACAAAGTCGACCCAGGGACTGGCTGAAGGCTTACCACAGGAAATTCAAATGGGAGCCTACACTGTTCATCCTGGACGACTGCAGCGCTATCAAAGAGATAACAAAAAAGAGAGATATGCTATCGTACGTAGCCTTCTCCATCAGGCACGCAAAACACAGCATTTGGGTACTGACGCAGAAATTCAACTCGATCTTGAAAGACCTCAGGGAACAGACGCGATGGGTGGCCTTATTCCACTGCAAGGACAGGGATTCGTTTGAGGAGTGCTTGAGAGATAACGACGTGATTCCTTGCAAACTAGAACAGGAACATGTGAAGAAACAGCTCGCCGAAATAAAGCATGCCAAGCTTGTGCTGAAGACTGACCAACCTGTGGCTTACCAGGTGCTTAGCATTGCTAAGCGTTTTTATTTTTTGGGTGGCAACATCGTTACGTGAGGTATGATGTGGTGGCACGTGGTCCTGTGCTTAAAGCTCAGGTCACAAATCGGTGAAGTTAAGCAGCGTTGAGCTCGGAGAGTCCTTGGATGGGGGACGGTGTTTGGCAGCTTGACTCCTGAGAGTTTCTAGGACTTGAGTCCTGCCGCACAACGAAGCACATGTGATACATGTGGTCTCACCTTACGTGAGTTTGTTCAAAATTGCCCCTGTTCACCCAGCAGGAAAATGGGTCATATGACTATAACCTTCTAGCGTCTAACAGGCAGCTTGGGTCCGGGGTAATAATGGCCTTGATTGTTAGCGCTATGAGCATACCTAGTGTGGAGTTTGGCGCTATATAAATGGACACATTATTATTATTATTATGATCGGCGACTCCTCCCTGACGAACCCTCTCGGCGGGCCCGTAGTTCAAGTAGTACAAAATCAGCTCGTCGGCTTTGATGTCCACTTTATCTATGCTGTAATTTTTGGTGGCTCCTTTCCGTTACCTCACGAGGACCCTATCGGGTTTCTCCTTCCCACGTGACGGTGCACCCGACTCAGCCACCACTGATTTCAGCTTGATGGCATCGGCCGGTTTCTTGTCGGTGAGACGAGTGACTTCGTGGTTGATAGCCGACACCATGTGAGGTAGCCGCGCGACCATTCCCATCTCTATTGAGTACTGATGCCCAAATATGTGCTCGGCCAAAGTCCGGTTGAATCTCTCGACTAAGGCTTGGCTGCGATGGGCCCCGGCCGTGCCACACCTGACTTGGACACCGTGCTTGGCTAGCAGTTGTGACACGGCACCCATGAACTCCCGTCCAGGGTCGACTTGTAGCTCGGTGGGCCATGTCAGCAGGCTGCGCTTGTATATACGTTCGAGGGTGTTGGCTACTTGGTCCGAATCTTTCACGGTCAAGGCTTCAGCTTCTTTGTAGCGGCTGGTCACGTCAACGACGGTCAGGGCGTACCTGTATGTCTTACGTCTGACCCTGTCGTGGGGTAGGAACAGGTCAGCCTGGTGGACGCTATTGGGCGTCGACACATCAAACTTTCTTCTAGGCACGTAGCATGGTGCTGGTAGGTAGATCTGCCACAGAGTTTGTTTATCCAGCCATGCTTTGGCCTCGTCTGGTGATGCTGTCACCATTTTGGCAAGCTTGTGTATGGCGCTAGCTCCTTTTCGGGCTGTAGAAAATATCCTCAAGCCTCTTCTGGTTCCGGGACATCGTATACATACGTCTATGTTTTTGGTTCAATTTTCTCGTGGCCGTACGCGTACGTGTTGATCCCGTCGATGGCTATCCAATGCTTTGTGTCCATTGGCGACAGGGATGACTTGTTTATCGTCAGTCCGTATATCCTGTGCCCGTCGCTTCTCAGCATGTTCATCTGGTGCCTGAAGGTGCAGGTGCCTGAAGGTGCGTGTCTGCTGTGTTGTTTCACCACATACTTCTTGACCCCCTTCGCCTTCCTGATCTCACCCTTGTCGGCTTTTAGGATGGAGTACATCTTGGGCCTCAAGCCTTCGTACTCCTTTGTACTTTGATCGGCATGCCGGCACACTCGTCCTTGATCTTGCCAAGGACCTTTTTGTTGACTTGGCTGTGCATGGCAGTCTCTGGTGTCGTACATATGCATGTGTTTCTTCATGTCCTCGTACACGTCCTCGGTTCTAATCTCCATCAGCAGGGAATCCGTGTCCGTGTACAGCACTTCACACCTGTCGCCGTACTGTTTCTTGAGCTCGTTGTAGTAAAAGGCGTACCTCAGGTGCTTGGAGAGGTCAAGGATGCTCATCCCCACGTAGACGGGCCATTTGAATTTGATGTGGCCCTTACTCATGTGCAGGGCCACCAGATCGTCGGTGAATATCTTGCTCCGATGGTATGCCAGGCTGGCTATCAGTTTCCTGAGCTTGTCTTCCTCTTTCGACTGGACTAGCTTCACTGTCATGCATTTTCGCAAATTCTCCATCGTCTTGCCGAACACCGAGTTGTTCATGAGCCTGTAGAGGTTCTTCTCGAAGTCACTGGTGGCCAGCTTTCGCAGGTTCGTGTTCATTCTGATGTAGGGCTCCATGCAGGGGCTTTCGTTGAACTTGAGCACCCTGTCAATTTTAGTCAATGTCATACCCAGCGACAGGTACAGGTGCAGGTTGCGATAGTCCACGATGAACTTGGTCTTGTTCATCAAGTTGGGTACAAGTTTTTCAACATTAGCTGGCTTATTACCCCCCCAGCAAGTTCAGTTGGTAGTCGGACATCCAGTCTTGCTTGATCATCAGTCGTTCGGGAGCTAGGGGGTAGCCGTTGTGGGCAGCGTGCAATGATGCTGGGTATTCCAAGTCCACTTAGAGGATGTAACCCTTCCCCAAATCCGGTGGTATGCTCATGACGTTTATCTCAGGCACCCACTCGAACCCCCCGGCGGGTAGATACGGGCTCATGGCCCAGCCGTACAGGTTATTGGCGTCGAGGTAGAGGATATGGGTGGTGGGCTTGCTAGAATCGTAGCCTTCCACGTACTTGTTGTTGGCTCTTGCGTACCGTTTGGAGGCCATGGAGATCCCTCCTCGTAAGCCTTTCTCGATGAACAGGTGCATGTCATAATCGGTGAGCAATTCCAGCTTGACTCCCGGTTTTCTTCAGCAGCTCATCCCACAATAGACCGGGGCTGGTGTAGTACCATGCAGGGTCGAGTTGATACTGTTTCAGACACATCGTTCTGAAGTCTCAAACACGTCGGCTAGCAGGAGCACGTCCGTTTTCAAGTACAGGTCGTGGTAGTCGCCCAAATTCTTACAGCCCAGTTTCTCCCACACGTTCTGGGCGTGTCATAATCGTCCTGGGTGATGGTCGAGTCGGTCAGGTTGCCGTAGAATCGGTCGATTGGGGGCAGTCGGGTCTCGTCGAACTTGGCCCAGCTGTCCATGTACTCGTATGGGTACATGCCCTTCCTCATCAGCAGGGGTCAAATCTCGGTTGGTGATATGGAAGGTATCGTTGGCCTTGACCAAACTGTCGAGAGATGACAGCAGGAACTGAACTGAGTCGATGAACCTCAGGCCGTTCAGGGAGAAGGAGATGTATCTCTCCATGTTGTTGGGGATGCCCTTTCAGGTTGTGAAAGACCACTGGGATGTTGATTGTTTTAGGGTTGATTTTGAGTTTGACGTTGCACGCGTTGTGGGCTGCTCCTCTGTACTCACCGGTGATGTGACAGTGATCTCTCACCGAATCACCGTCCCGGGGTAAGTCACACATGTGGCAGTGAGTGCTGCCGTCGTGAGCTAGCCGGTCGGCTTGGGTCATATGCATGGAAGCGATAGTATACAGCCTTTTCCTGATGGTTTTCTCTTCCTGTTGTAAAGATATGAGAAACTTCCGCGTCGGGACCTCTGCACACCACGGGAGCGTTCCTTTTCCCATCACACCGGACAACCACGTACCCGAACCTCACGTACCTCATGCTCCCGTGTTTTGCACGTGAAACTTTCATCTGTTGACCGTATGGTAGTGTCAACATGCTTGATGAGGGCTTCGAAGTTGGTGTAGATGATATGAGGTACTGGCATTTGTTTCTTGTGGTTGTTGAATTTTAGGACGTTGTCGCTCCTTCTTTGGGCATGTCGGCTCGTATGGCCATCTGCCCCACGCCTAGGATATCCTCCCGGTGTGATTCCAGTGAGTCAGCCCGGGTGAAGCCATGCAGGCACCGTTTGCAGAAGTATTTTTTCCTGCCATGCGCCGATTGGTCGTACAGCAGCCTACTGAAGTGTTTTATCCAGGCGTAGTGGTACTTGTCACCTCACTGGATCATAAATATATTGATCGTAATACGACCCTCAGTCACTGGGCTGATCCTGTGCACGATAGTTTTGTTGCCTTCGTGCCCGAAGATGTTGATGGCAATGTTACTGTTCTGGTTTTTTTTGTTCTGATTTTGGTGACCTGAGATATGGGGGTGGGTTCGTCTATGCCGTCCCAGTTGAGTCCGTCGTCTTCGGGATAGCTGGAGAGTCTGTCTGAATGTATGATACAAGGCAGATCTGATCGCTACCCTCATGCAGTTGTGACCTCTGTTTTTGAAGTTGACCGTAGCATGTTTTTTCTTATAGTAGGGGGGTAAGTCTATGTACGCCACCACTGAATGGCATGTAGTTAGCTATGTTCAGATAGAGCCTATCGATTTTGTGCACTGCCCACCTGGAACCCCTGTGCGTGTAACATTCCAGTTTTTCTCATATTTGCTGAAGTGAGGTGTCGATGGACTCGTCTGTCGTCTCGGGTTGAGTCGCGACTTCTAGTTTACCCCTGAAGTAAGGCTTAACGTGCTCAATGGCCCGTTTATCAAGCGTCATTTTCACTGTGATTTGGAATTTGAGGCCCCCCAGGTCGGTCAGTTCCTCGTTGACTTTACCAGCGATCAGGGGTTTGACGTTGTCGATGTCTATGTTCCGGTCTACGTTCATCCGCCAGCCTCTCAGATAATTGCCTATAACGTGTTTAGTCCGCACGAACCGTAGATCAGCTGATTCTGTACTTATCCTGGGGGTCGTGTTTCAGGTGTTCTTTTTGTATAGGTGTTGAGGTACTTATCTATCTCAGGTTGAATCGCGATTTCTCGCCCACCTGTGATGGGGAAAGTATACCTGGCGCCACTTCCGTAGGCGATGTCGAGGCGAGTGGTCGCGGTCTGCAAAAAGTGTTGAATTCAAATCCTCAAAGATTGAGGCGAATAAGCGTGACATTCAGAAAACTCGATAAGAATTTGATGGATGGAAAAACGACCTCGAAAAGAAAATTCTGCTGCAAGAAGTCTACCAACGCAAAACTAATCTTTTGATCTATGGAGTTAAAGACGGCCTGAATGCCGAAGAGGCCGCAAGAACATTATTCTCGGACCTGGGTATTGCAAACGGACAAACTCGAGTTCGCGAACATGCATCGACTACCCCGACTGGCAACCAGCGAAAGTTGGTCAGTCAGCCGAAACCGATCATTGTCAAGTTTTTGAAAATGTCAGACCGTCAAACGATTCTCGAGGCAAGCTATAGACGGAACAGCGTTCTTCAGGAGAAGAAGATGTCCATAAGAACAGATTTACCACTGTGTCTCAAGAAATTTTGTGGAAAACTGGCTTCCAAGGCCTTCGAACTAAGGAAAACGTACCAAATCCAAACTAAAATTGTGGTACGGGGAAGTGATGTTTTCTTGCAAGTCAGGAAAAATAATTACTTACCCTGGAAAACACTTGGGTTTGAAGAGGAATATGTGCCATGATACTGCCAGTGCGGCGACAAAATGGATTATTATACAGTACCGGAGATGCTGACGGTAAAGTTCACAAAGTTCTTGTGAAATTTACGGACTGCGGACGGTGTACTGTTTAAGAAATAGACTTCGCCCTACCACCATGTATAGTGTAATAAAACACACTTTCGCCCTGAACTATTATAACGTTAAAGCACTCAGACGCACACTTTTGCCCCGAACTATTATAGTTCAGGGCGAAAGTGTGTTTTATTACACTATACATGGTGGTAGGGCGAACTGTATTTCTTTTCTAAGATGCCAAATTTAATACTTTCTACGGATAATTACGATTAATTTAAGGCAGAAAACAAACGACGGTGTCGGTGACCTAAATTAAGAATCCTCGCACAGGGCTAACTGGCGCGCTGTTCTATTGATGTGTCTGCCCCCTACGTTAAGACGAACGTTACCAGAAAAAAGCAAATGATAACAGTTTGATGACGGTTTACGTTCGGATTAAATATCTTCTCTGAATTATTTTAAATCCCAATTGTTTTTAACATAAACCATATGGGGCAATATGAACGTTGCATTTCTACTACCAACGTAAGTTTAGATCAGTACATCCAGAGGAAGTTGAGTAGTCAACCGACATTCCACGATTGCATTGTGGGAATGTAAACATTGCGAACGTTACCGTGTCACTGAAAACTTGTGAGACGAACTGAGACATTTTAACCGTCGTAAACCATAAACATAATGTTTCCACCAGTGATATTACTTGGTAGAAGCAACAGCAAACCAAGAAACGGGATGCAACGGTGTAGTTTACTGTAGGAGGCCGTACGAGGCGATGACAACTGACATGCATCGTGACGTCGCTTTCATTGTGACGTAATGTAAAATGGTTCGATTACGAGGGGGCACACTAGAACGGCGCAGTGACGGGATAACGTCATTCAATTGTTACGTCATCAAAAAACTATACCTTTATTGTCTGATAATGTTTGTTTTTTTCGATTGTTCTAACCGCTAGGCATCTTAGAAATTACATTATTCTCTTGGAAATGTGCTTTTTAATATTTGAGTTCCCATAACATGGCGATAACAAGGGACTAGAATCTACCATTCTTGATTAAGGCTGTCTGAGAGGCCGACAGTAGTGTACGGAGTAGATTTCACGGAGTTCACGTGAATGAGTGGATGTGAAATTGATGTGTCTTTTTTGTTGTTGACATTCCAATATTACTTATTTTTGGATATGTGTTTCTTGGGAGTTCAGATACTCAGGTAAGCTTAATTTCCCTTCTGATTTTCCTGTCCTTACACTGAAACATGTGTAGAGATGGACGTGAATTAATAGACTAGCTACCGTCTGGCGTTTTAAAATTGCTTTATGTCGAGCCTGAGACATTACCACGTGTAGTTCTATTTGGATTATTACCGTAAACTTATGGAATATTAATATTTACTCTTGGAAATGTGTGAACCATAGTCGACCGAGTAAAAAAAGTACATTAAGCCGATTATGGAACATTATGACTGTGGGAATATTCATTGACGGTCTATCACCTTTGTGTTCTTTCTGAGGATGCCTGTACTAAATACGTGTTTAATCTGTTATAGGATTTATTAACCCTATATGTAACTCCATAAGGGTATGTAGAAACTGTATTCACTCTTGCCAAGGTTGTTTACTTCCTCTTGACTCACTTCCGGTTTGTCTTGGAAATGCTTTGTTACGCATACGTTTTCTTTGATTTTACTGTCTCTATACTGAGACAAATGCCGATATGGACTTAATTTGATAGACTACCGCCACGTTTTCGATAAACTGTTCTAATGTTGAGCCTGAGGCACGAGTTCATAAAAAATGAGTTATGTTGATTATGGAATATTATGATCGTGAATCATACGTCGATGGACTGTCACTTCTGTGTGAACATACTTCCTATTGATGTCTATTGACTCTAAACACGTTTCTAATATGTTATAAATTTGTATCAACCCCTTACGTAGATCTATACTGCAGTAGCGATGTGTTGACATTAGTTTATCTTCAACCTTGCCCAATGATGTCTACTTCGGGTTGATCTACTCTCGGATTGTGTTTGAATTAAACATAGATCACTATAATTGAATTCTATCTATCTGGGAAAGTAGAGATAAAATACTACGTACCTTTGCGCATTTCCACAACCAATATTAACTGGGGTGGTGTATCATAAAACGACTGCCACGATGTTATTTTATATACTTCTTCTTTGGTTTTTGTGTTTTATGTATGGAAAAGTAAAAAACATTTCAGTGGGTATACATTGATGTCTTCTTTGTTGTCGACATGCTTTGTGATCACTACATTTTCTACCCTTTTTGATAATGGTTAATAGAATTAAAATGGTCTGAGCAAACTGCAGGGGTCTGGCTGAAAAACAAAAGAGACGTGAAATTATGAATATATGGAGGAAACGTAAAGCCTCGATTATATGTTTGCAGGATATCCACATTTCTGAAAAAGATGAAGACATCATGAGAAATGAGTGGGGAATTAATAGCATCATAGCTCCTTTTAGCTCCTTTTAGTGTTGATGGTACGAGACTGACTTTAATGAATGTATATGGGCCAAACAAAGATGACCCTGCTTTCTATAACACCCTATTTGGTGCAATTGACGAATTTGGTAATGAATCGATGGCACTTTGTGGAGACTGGAACCTAGTAATAGATCCTTCAATAGATCTAGAAAACTATAAACATGTAAATAACCCTAATGCTAGAAATATAATTATGGAGAAAATAGATGAATTTAATCTTGTTGACATTTGGCGTGACCATAATACTGATGCGAGGAAGTACACATGGTGGAAAAAGAATCCAAAACAGCAAACTAGACTGGACTTTTTTCTGGTCTCACAAGATATATCAAATGTAACTGTTGATACTGCAATTTTACCAGGGTATAAATCGGACCACTCCACCATTACTTTAACTTTCTCCTCTGACAATAGCTCAAGAGGGAGGGGCTATTGGAAATTTAACACATCTCTTCTACGAGATCATGAATATGTTAAAATGGTCGAAAATGAAATTGAGGCAACCAAAAGACAATATGCAGCTCATTCTGAAATCAGTGAGATTGATGATATTGATTTAAAGTTAAACATAAATGATTGCCTATTTTTGGAAACTTTGTTAATGAATATTAGAGGCAAATCTATCTCGTACAGTTCTTTCATGAAAAAAGAAAGAAAGGAAAAAACTTTGGAATTAGAATCTAAAATATAATATCTAGAAGATACGATACGTGGCAATTTGCAAAACATTGATGAAACCCTCCTTGCCGACTTGTCAAAGCATAAGTTAGAATTTGAAAAATTAAAGAACAGGAAATTAAAGGATTGCAAATCAGAAATAGGATTCAATGGTATGAGGAAGGAGAAAAACCATCTAAATATTTTTGTAATGTAGAAAACAGAAACTTTGTTAGTAAGTCTATTACCAGTCTTATGTCTGATACAGGGGAAATCATCACTGATGGAAAACATATATTAGATAAACAAAAGGCCTTTTATCAGGATTTATTTTCTGAACAAGATTGTATCGATGACCATGAAGGTGCACAGACGTTATCAGACATGAACACCCCTGTCCTTCCAAAACCGTTACAAATTTGAACTGGAAAAGCCTATTAATACCAGTGAAATTCTTAAAGCAGTTAAATCAATGAAAAATAATAAGAGTCTAGGCATTGACGGCTATTCAGTCGAATTCTTTAAAAAAAATTGGCTGGATTTGGGAAAGTGGTGTCTTCGATACATAAATCAATCATTTCAAAATGATCACTTGACTTTGACTATGAATAGGGGTGTCATAACTTGCATACCTAAACAAGGAAAGGATAGAACATATTTGAAGAACTGGCGCCCTATCCATTCATAAGATTATAAGTACATGTATCACTAATAGACTGAAAGTTACACTTGACCATCTGATACATGAAAATCAAACAGGCTTCATTCCTGGTAGATGTATCAGTGAAAATATAAGACTGTTATATGAAATCATGTTTGAAACTAGAAAACAAAAAAAGAATGGCCTTTTACTATTAATTGATTTTGAAAAAGCATTTGACACAGTTTCAAAAACATTTGTTAGCAAGGTTTTACAAAAGTTTGGATTTGGTCCATACATGCTGAAATGGATATCTATACTAACAAAAAATGCTACCTCCTGCATTATCCAAAATGAACATCTATCCAAATTCTTTCCTAATAATAGAGGCTGTAGGCAAGGGGGTCCCATCTCGCCATATCTATTTTTGTTTGTAGCAGAGATCCTAAGTATCATGATTCATGCGAATGTAAGTATTAAGGGTATTATCTTGAATAGCAAGGAATATAAGCTAGGTCAATATGCTGACGACACCCAGCTCTTTCTGGATGGCTCCGATGTCAGCCAGAAGGCTGCTATGGATACTCTTTCTCTCTTCTATCGCATGTGAGGACTAAAAATAAATAGAGACAAGACAAAAAGCCCTGTGGATTGGAGCTATGGCTAACAGTAAAGATATAATATGTAGTGAATATGGCCTGGACTGGCACTTAGGGAACTTTGAGGTTTTGGGTATTGTTTTAAATGCTGATTTGAATTACCTGTGGGATACAACACCAGGAATAGGCTAAAAGTTATATCAAACATTCTTGGGAATTGGCAAAAAAGGTAATTAAAACCTTGGCTGTATCTACTTTAGTACACATTTTCACATCACTCCCTAATCCTCCTAAATGTTTCGTGGATGATATTGAGAAAATGTTTTTTCACTTTTATCTGAAGTGGTAAGCCTGATAAGATAAAGAGGACTATCAAAAGGATTACAGGGAAGTAGGAATTAGGATGATTGATTTAAAATCCTTTATTGCTGCATTGAAACTAGCCACTATTAAGAGGTATTTTAACAATGACGCTAATAACCCTTGCAATGTTCCTTTTCGTCAACTTGCTCAGATGGGCTCAAACATTGATCAATTCTGCACTGTAGACAACCCATATTGGAAAGATGTTCTTCTATCATGGAAGAGATACAGAAGCTTATTCATAACTGATGAGAATGATCTGTCTAAAATACTCTCTGTGCCCCTCTGGTTTAATCACCAATTTGTTGATTCATCCTTTTTTCTTAAAAGTTGGTTTGAGTATGGAATCACTGAAGTTAAAGACCTCTTTAAATCTGTCGGTCTACTCTCTTTTAATGAGTTCAAGAATAGGTATCCAGTTAGAGGAACATTTCTAGACTACAATAAACTTTTGAAAAATATCCCTGTCTCATGGAGACATACTGTCAATAATTCTATTAATGAGACTCAAAATCTGGGTATTAATGACATAGTGTATGAACTTATTATACCTTCAAAAGGTTGTAGAAGGTTCTATGACAAATAGATTAAAACATGTGAGCTACCTGATGTGTGTAACAAGTGGGAAAGTATGACTCAGATTACATTACATTGGAGTATTGTTTTTACAAACTATAGAAAGTGTACTCGGGATGTTAAATTATTGGATTTTCAATTTAGATTCATCCACAAGGTTATATATACTTAAAAAGAATTGTTGAAGATGAAATTTATTGACAAAAATATTTGTACATTTTGCAAATCAGTACCTGAGGATATTATCCATGTTTTTGTACCGTGTGAACATGTACAGATGTTCTGGAGTGAACCAAGGATTTTTATTAAAAACACTTTTAGCATTGACATTGTACTCTCAGATTTCACAATCCTGTTGGGACTTAACACTGGCTATGATTTTATTAACAACATTATTCTCGCTGGGAAACGATTCATATATATCTCAAGTATAAACAACAGATGGCTGCAAATGTCAGGATTTCTGAAAATAATACAGAACATTGTATTTGTCGAAAAATACATAGCTAAGAAAAACAACAGGCTTAACAAATTTCACAAAAAATGGCCTAATAGCTTTATTTCAAACTTTGAAAATCTGCAAGTCTCTGGGCCAATAAATACTCAGCTCCAACATGCCTACGACCCATGAGTTTGTTGCTGGAGGTTTGCACCTTGTCTTTCTATACCCATCCTTGCAAACTTTGAAATTATTAACTCTGTTGTCAGCAATAACCAGGTTTTAACATCTTATAAATATCCTATAATAATTATAAGAATAATAATAATAATAAGAAGAAGAAGAATGATAATAATATTAACTAGGATTGCCTCCAGGGCAATACTGACGGTCTTCAGACCTCCCCATACACTCCCCGTGGCTACCTTTATTTGTACCGTTTCTTTTGACGCCAGCTGGACCGTCCATTTTAACCCTCGGAGTTACGGGTGTTTGAAGTGTATTGATGTGCTAGAAAGCGTCCCAAACCCAGGCAGAACACGTTTTTGACACGAGAGCGGATCGGTGAAATGCAGCCGGGGTCGCGGGGGTCATGTACCTTTTAAGTAGTTCTGGAGAAGATGTAGTTCTCTCTTGAACAGGCCGTAGATCCGCTGTCCTTGGGTTTACGGTCTGAACGATTAGTGTTCTGGAATTGCCGTGATCCTAGCTATCTGACGCATACACATATGTGCAAATACTGCACTTGTGAAGGATCATGCCGATGTAACACTATTTCTGTGGGCATTGGATGACGTTCCAACTCAGATTTGACAGCTCATTGTCATTGTCAATTACATCTGCCGTTGAAATTGACATCGTCTCCCATATCTGCACGTGGACCACGCTTTGCAGTGGTAGTCTCTTTATAGGAGATATATGTTCTCCTGCGTGAGCTCTCATCTGATAGTGAACAACCTGAGGGAAGTTTATCTGCATTATAAATTGTAACTGTTTGATGTGACTAACAAACTGCCTGCTTTTAAATTTAGTGCTATGACTTTTTCTGTTTTTAAATGACAACGTAATGAAAAGATGTTTTTTTAAATAAAACTCATTTTGACTCTGAACTTACCATGTCTACTAATGCAGACTTGTTCTTATCACTATATGGCTGGCTGGAATAATGCCGATGTGACGTAAAGCCCAACTCAACTCAACCATTAAAAAATTACTGTGGTGCGGTTAAAGGCCGGGGTTCCAACCAGAGATTAATTTGGCATTGATTCAATGCTGCTGACACAAACGGAAAATTCACAAACTGCAGAAAAACAAACAGGAAGACACAGTCAAACAAAGCAAAATAATACAGCAATATCTACAGACATATACTAAAAGAGATTACTGGTAAATATTGTAGATTTTGTTGTGGTCAAAAAGACAAGCGTATTCCTGTCACAGTCAGGCTGGTACGCACACTGCTGGAGAGACCACATCCTGGCAATTCCAGAACACTAATTGTTTTGACTGTAGACCTAAGAACAACAGAGTTACGGCCTGTTAAAGAGGGAACTACTTCTGTAGGCACTGGAAAACCACGAAGCGGCGACTGTGGCTAGATTTTACTGTCGCTTCCAGTGAGATGAGAACTAACTGAAGGAAGCGACATTAAAATCTAGCAACACTCGCCGCTTCCTTCACTTAGTTATCTCGCAACTGACAAAATGCAAAAATCCTCATGTCCCTCCCTGTTTGAGGCGTAATTGTGGCGTAACTATTGACTTTTGCATAATAATAATGTGAAGCAAAATTGTTCTACATTTTGTTGTCTAGAGTTTGGTACCTTCAAACATGACATCCATTGTGTCTTCGCAGAGCTGTGAACCCTATAAAAATGCGTTTTGCCAAAAATTGACCAACTTCCAAGGGCAATAACACTGACACTATTCAAGATATCGTCATGCATTGAACAGCCTAAGTAGTCCGGAGTGTGGGCTTTAACACGATATATAGAACACTATTGTATTATTTGCCGTTCAGGGGCAGAAGATTGTTAAACACAGGCACCGTCAAAAAGGCGCGGAAATTTGCGAAATCGCAAAGGTTGTCTTTGTGTCATAATGGGGACGTTATTTTTGATTTTTTACATAACCATGATGTAAAGCACAAATGTTTCCCATCCAATTACCTACAGTTTGATACTATGGAAAGTGGAATCCATTGATTTTTCGCAGAGTTGTGACCTTTTTCTTAACCCTATGAAAATGCGTCTTAAAATATTCACCAACTTCCAAGGGCGACAACTCCAAAACCATTCACGATATCGACCTGCCTTGAGCAAACTCAGTAGTCCAGAGTATTGGCTTTCCAACGACGTATCCAACACGATTGTACTATATGCCGTTCTGGAGAAGAAGATTTTCAAAGACAGGCACCGTCAAATCGTGAAAATCCGCAAAAATTTCAGTTATTCCAAAATTGCGGAAAATTTATTCTGCCGGCAAACTCCCGCTATGCATTGAATCGATGGGGAATGATGTTGTCTACATTGAGTGAAAATTTGGTACATTTATCTCTTATAGTTTTTGAGTTATTCAGGTGTAAAGATTTTGACATTTTGGGTTATCTGCCCTTACCGGAAGCCGGAAGTCGGGATTTTTTCGACTATGTATCAATTTCAGCATACAGGCTATCATCCCTGAAAGTTTCATGCAAATCGACCAGGCGGTTAGGTCAGGAGAGCTGTCACAAAAACGGTTGGAATAATAAGACTAGGATTGCCTCCTGGGCAATACTGGCGGTCTTCAGACCTCCCCATACACCCCCCGTGGCTACCTTTACTTGTACCGTTTCTTTGGACGCCAGCTGGACCGTCGATTTTAACTCTCGGGGTTACGGGTGTTTGAAGTGTATTGAAGTGCATTCCTGGCAATTCCAGGACACTAATTGTTTTGACTGTAGACCTAAGAACAACGGAGTTGCAGCCTGTTAAAGAGGGAACTATTTCTGTAGGCACTGGAAAACCACGAAGCGGCGACTGTGGCTAGATTTTACTGTCGCTTCCAGTGAGATGAGAACTAACTGAAGGAAGCGACATTAAAATCTAGCAACACTCGCCGCTACCTTCAGTTAGTTATCTCACAACTGAAAAAATGCGGAATCCTAATGTCCCTCAATGTTTGTGGCGCAATTGTGGTGTAACTATTAACTTTTGTTCCACATTTTATTGTCTACAGTTTGGTACCTTCAAAAAGGAAATCCATTGTGTTTTCGCAGAGCTGTGAACCCTATAAAAATGTGTTTTGCCAAAAATTGACCAACTTCCAAGGGCAATAACTCCGACACTATTCGAGATATCGACATGCATTGAACAACCTAAGTAGCCCAGAGTGTGGGCTTTAAAACGATATATAGAACACCATTGTACTATTTGCCGTTCAGGAGCAGAGGATTGTTAAACACAGGCTCCGTCAAAAAGGTGCGAAAATTTGCGAAATCGCGAAGGTTGTCTTTGAGTCGTAATGGTGACGTTATTATTGATTTTTACATAACCATGATGTGAAGCAAAAATGTTTTCCATTCAATTTCCTAGAGGTTGGTATTTAGAAAAATGGATTCCATAGATTTTTCGCAGAGTTGAGACCTTTTTCTTAACCCTATGAAAATGCGTCTTAGAAAATTCACCGACTTCCAAGGGCGATAACTCCAAATAATTCAAGATATCGACATGCCTTGAGCAAACTAAGTAGACCAGAGTATTGGCTTTCTAAAGGCGTATCGAACACGATTGTACTATATGCCGTTCTGGAGAAGAAGATTTTCAAACACAGGCACTGTCAAAACGAGCAAATCAGCAAAAAAAAATCAGTTTTTTCAATATAGCGGAAAATTTGACCTGCCGGCCAACTTCCGGTATGGACTGAATCGACGGGGAATGATGTTGTCTACATTGAGTGAAAATTTGGCCAATCTATCTCTTATAGTTTTTTGAGTTATTCAGGTGTAAAGATTTCGACATTTTGGGTTGTCTGCCCTTACCGGAAGCCGGAAGTCGGGATTTTTTCGACTATGTATCAATTTCAGCACAGAGGCTATCATCCCTGAAAGTTTCATGCAAATCGACCTAGCGGTTAGGTCAGGAGAGCTGTCACAAAAACGGTTGGAATAATAAGAATAATTAAAGTGGCGGGCAACATTGAGGGCTCCTTGGCTTGGATAATTTCTAAACATTTGGTACCTGATGTCGAAGCAGTAAAGGTTATAGCTGATATGGATCATATCATTGTCAGTAATGAGAAATACTTCAGTGGTAAACTTTGAATTCTTATGTTTTCAGGGTTAGAAACAAAGGATTGTGTTGTATGGTATGGGTAATTGCACGTATGGCTTTGGAAAGAGGTGTTGGTTTGATTAGAGATTGGAAGGAAAAAGAATAATGCACTTTCAATTGCTAATAACGTATTCCTTTTGACTGAAAATGTGGTTTTTGTTTGAGTGGCATTTTAGAAGTTGAGGCGTACAATATATAACAAGTTTTATGGATAACAACTTCTTTATTTTTAAGTGAGTCGCGACGTTTGATACAGATTCTTGTACCGTTGTCAAGCAAGAGTGATACATGAAGTGTAGGAGCTGCATATATATACTGTATATAACAATGAAACAACATAATAGACAAAGGAAACAACATAATTGCCATGATTGGCTAAGCAGTAAGCTGATGAAGCCAGTAAGTACATAAAGGATAGTGAATGGAAGCCAGAGATGTAGTTACAATGAGATGTTTATACAATGGATCGCGATGTTTATACAATAGACTGGGCTTGGTGGAGGAGTGGATCATAAGCAGATGGAATGAAGTATCCTTGGTCACGGTTGATGGTAGGCTTGTGGCGTTTGATGTGAATGGCTTCTGTGAGCTTCGCGTTTAGTGAAGTCCGTTTGGTTGTTGGCGAGAATGGTGATGTCGGACCACTCTATTTGATGATTGGGGTTGGCTTTGATGTGGTCAGGGATAGCTGATTTGGTGTCGGAATTAGCAACAGAGGTCGCGATGTTCTTTGACTTCGGGTGTTGATGGGTCGGGATGTTTCACCTATGTAGCATTGTCCACAATCACAGTCTATTTTGTAAATAACACATTTCGGGTTGTTGTTGTTGTGGTGGGTTGTTTTCTTCCGTTGGCATGGAGGAGGTTGTTGAGGCTGGAGGGCGCTGAGAAAGGTAGTGTCTATTCCTGCCTGTTGTTTCAGGAGTCGGCTGATTTGGTGTGATGGTTTACCAATGTAGGGAATGGATATCTTGATGGGGGCTGATTCTGGTTTAGACCTTTTGGCAGGAGGTGAAAGCGTTGCTTGATGGTTCTGTTGACTATTTCAGGTGGGTAGTGGTTGCGTTCCACAAAGACTTTCCTCAGGTGTTCAATTTCTTCCTGTAGGTTTGTTGAGCAGATGTTTTGGCTCTTCTGGTCAATGTAGAGATGGCCGCCGGTCTTGACTTTAGGTGGGTGGTTGGAGTTGTAGTGGATGTATTGATCCGTATGATGAGTTGGTTTTCTGTACACGGAGGTCTGGAGTTGGTTGCAGGAGGTCGCGGGACACAAGGACATCAAGGAAAGGTAGTTGGTTGTTCTGCTCTGTTTCAATGGTGAATTTGATCTTGGGGATGTTGGCTGTTGAGATGGGCGAGGAGCTGCTTTGGATCTTGCTGAGGTTGGAGGGGCGGCGAAGGTGTCATCCACTTTGCGGTACCAGCAGGGCCGGTTTGAAGGGTGCAGTTTCTAGGGCCTTCTCTTCCAGGTCGGCCATGTAAATTTCTGTTAGGATGGGGGATAGTGGGGAGCCCATGGGAAGTCCGTGGATTTGCTCATAGATGGCATCGCCCAGGTGAAGTAGGTGGAGTTGATGCAAGCGGAGGTGAGGCTGATGATAGAGTCGGTAGAGAGGCTGGTGTTGAGGGGTTGTTGGAGGTTGTCAATTCTGTGGCGTAGTGCTTGAAGGGCTTCATCCCGAGGTACATTGGTGAATAGGTCCACAGCGTCGTAGCTGATGATTGGACCTGGGTTGGTGATGTCCACGGATCTTGGAGCAGAAGTCAGTTGAATCATTGATGAAGGAGTTGGCAGATTTACCTAATGGGGAAGTACTTGGGTAAGGTGCTGGGCAGTACTGTAGAATACAGTGTCAGCTGGGAACAGACTAGTAGACGAGTTTTAACGGGTTCTTGTGGATTTTGACTGTTGCTCTGGCATAAGGTGGCTGGGGGTGAGATACTGTGAGTTTACGATACAGGTCTGTTGAGAGTTGATATTTATCATGCAGCGTTTTTAGCGTGGCCTTATGCTGACGGTTGAGCTTTGTAGTCGGATCCCTCTTCATCATTTGGTAGGTTGAGGTGTCATCTAGGAGGTTATCCACCATGGAGTGGAAGTGGTCCTTGTCTAAGACAACAGTGGCTCTGCCCTTGTCGGCTGGGGCGATGACAATATCAGGATGTTGTTTAAGTTGTCTGATGGCTTGTTTCTCAGCTGGTGTGATGTTTGGTTTCTGAGGCTGGGCTTTGGGGAGAATACTGGTAACTACATCTCTGGCTTCCTCTCACTATCCTTTATGTACTTACTGGCTTCATCAGCTTACTGCTTAGCCAATCATGGCAATTATGTTGTTTCCCTTGTCTATTATGTTGTTTCATTGTTATATACAGTATATATATGCAGCTCCTACACTTCATGTATCACTCTTGCTTGACAACGGTACAAGAATCTGTATCGAAACGTCGCACTCACGAAAATAAAGAAGTTGTTATCCATAAAACTTGTTATATATTGTATTTTAATTTTGTGTAGCTCTAGCTCTCGTCATTGTCAATTGAAATTGACATCGTTTCCCATATCTGCACGTGGACCACGCTTTGCAGTGGTAGTCTCTTTCTAGCAGATATCGTCCCTGCGGTTTCCTTCAGACTGTCGCATGCTTTGCACGGGTAATCTGCCGTGTCGTAAATCTCCGAGAAAGTTATGACACATTCCAGACATCACAAAGTCGGCGAGTGAGCGGATTTTTAGGATTTTCACGGCTGCCTCTAACCACGAAACGGTGATATTTTTAACGTGTACCTTAGAATAAAAAGTGATCAGCAAACCATACACATATACACTGACAATTTTCATAGCCCTCAGTAGAAAAGCAATCCAGATTAGCAACTGTAGTGAGGAAAATAGAATATTATTTGTCCCTCCGTTGTCTTTGAAGCTATGTTGCTGCAACTGGTACACACAACTGACACTGGCGGCATAAATGCATATCCAAATTTTGGTCGAAATCGGATGGTTTTTTTCCGAGTAACGGGTGTTTAAAGGTGGAAAACGTGAGCTCCTCGGACAGGAAAAGTTGACCCCTGGTCGGCAGGGGTGATGTACCTTTTAAGAAGTTCCGGACAAGAAATAGTTCACTCTTTGACAGGCTGTAGCTCCGTTGTCCTTGGGTCTACGTTCAAAACAATTAGTGTTCTGGAATCGTCAGAACTTCGGCTATCAGACGCACCGTTTCAAGTGTCCAAACGGTGCATTTGAGCGACATGAGCCGTCCAGGCGAAATTGTAGGCATTTTGATTGTAGGACACATAATGCATTTGTGCAATTTTCAATGCCATATGGCCGACAAACGATCCAATTTTGTATATGCATGTAAGAACACGAAACGTTAAGCATCTTATGTTGATGCATACTGCCAGGTTTTACTGCCTTCTGTGCAGAACTTGAGCAGCTATACTGTTTATAACGTAGCATCTTCAGAATCTGACAAAATCCAATATGTCCGCCAAGCAATACACATTTTGACATGAACCCAAGAACAAAACATGTTCAACACACGTAGTTACTACACACTGCCAGATTCTAGCTGCATAGTTGAAATAGTTATGACGCTGCGATTTTTTGAAAATACATTTTAGTACAAAATAAACAACAGAAGCAAACATCTAGATATCCGTAACTAATCAAGATATGGCAACATAGCTTATGGGCATTAGTATTTGAGGTATATGTTGTATATCTGCACATTTACAGCGTTCTGCAGTTCATACATTCAGAGTTATGGATTGCGAAAAATGCCTACCCTACAAAATCTGCACATTTCCGATAAACATCTTCAATCCAATATGGCCGCCGCATCGCGACTTTGACATAGGACCAAGAACAGAAAATGTTCAACAACCAAAGGCCACTTCAGAACAAGCGCTTAAAATGTTGTATGTGCTAAGTTTAGTTTGGCACAAAATGGCAAAGAAGCCCGTGAAAGTTTTTGAAGACAACTTTTGCCGAAAAGTAGCGTCCAATATGGCGGCCATCATATAAGCATAGGCACATTTGACGATGCTACTGTGTAGGAACATGCATAGACACAAAGTATGCAACGTTTGAAAGCCGTAGCCCTTGTAGTTTTAGTGCAGCACATTTTGGGAGGTGTGCAGTCAGGATTTTGCTGAAAAACATCACCAAAATCTTCAATCCAAAATAGCGTCCAA
This sequence comes from Haliotis rubra, assembly GCF_003918875.1. Classification (NCBI taxonomy): domain Eukaryota; kingdom Metazoa; phylum Mollusca; class Gastropoda; order Lepetellida; family Haliotidae; genus Haliotis; species Haliotis rubra. The sequence continues at coordinate 189,730 of NW_025764986.1, read as the reverse complement.
ACGGTGCATTTTAGCGACTCGACCCGTCCAGGCGAAATTGTAGACATTTTGATTGCGCATCTGCTCAAGAAATTTGGTAGTCATTGGATCAGTAGTTTTGCAGATATTTGCTGCTGAAATTGAAATTTTTGAATTAATTTTCAATTATCTGCCCTTTGCTATTGGGCCTAGAACCTTGAGATTTTTGCAGGCACAACTTCAGCACTGTGGGCACCATGGTGATTTTTTTCAAGTGATTCTGTCCACTGGTGCTCTTTGTAGGAGTGGAACAAAATCCGGCGGAATAATAAATAATAATAATAATAATAATAATAATAATAAAAACATCAGTAATTACAATAGGTCTCCTGCTTTGCAGCGAGGAGCCCTAAAAACATTAACGATTCCAATAGGTCTCCTGCCTTGTGGCAAGGAGCCCTAATTACAAAATCATTATTTTTGAGTTTTTCGGGGTTTTAACCCCGGAACTTGATAGTAAGTCAAAAATGCTTTCTAATGGTCAAGGTCACGGGGTCAAGGTCATTTGACCGGTCCGTCACAAGAAAAAACACTTTTTTTGGCGAGCTAAGTCTCCGTTGATATTACCTTTAAGGTGAAAGGAGTTAGTGTTTCTGCTTGCCCAGATCCGATGTATCACATGTCTGTCGGCCAAACTACAAGCTATCCATTTCCTCCGGAACTATGAAACGTATAGAGTTGCGATTTTGCACACAGCATCCCCTTGACTGTGCCTAGTGATGCTATAAAAGTCGAGTCTTTTATTTTTCAAGTTTTGTTGCTATGGCAACCTGAAAATGAAAAAGTTCAATCCAAGATGGCGGCCAAACGGCTAGAGATATCGATTTTTGACCCACCCAAAAATGATCGGCATTTCATGACTAAGCCACATGCCAAATATGAAAGTGATTGCGGTAATAGTAGTGGAGATATAGGCTGTTTTATGCCGTAATGGGGTCAATATTGCATTTGTGCAGTTTTCAATCCAATATGGCCGCCAAGCGAGGCATATTTTGATAAGCATGTAAGAACACAAAATGTCAAGCGTATCATCGTGATGCATTGTACTGATTTTCACGTCTCTCTGTGCAGACCCTGAGCAGCTACGCTGTATATAAATTAATGTCATCAGAATGTGCCGAAATCCAATATGGCCGCCAAACAATTCTCATTTTGACATGCACCAAAGAACAGAAAATGTTCAGCACATGAAGTTACTTCATGCTGCCAGATTCTAGCTGCGTAGGTGAAATAGTAATGACGCTGTGATTGTTTTTGTAAATCCATGTGTGTAAGATTCAATACAATATGGCCGCCAAACGACGCCGTTTTTGATAAGCATCCAAGAACACAAAATGTTAAACATTGTACGCTTATGCATTGTACCAATTTTCGTGTGTTTTTTGTGCAGAATCGGAGCAGCTAAGCTGTTTCTAGAGTAGTGTCACCAGAATGGGCCGAAATCGAATATGGCCGCCAAACGATTCACATTTTGACATGCCCCAAAGAACAAAACTGTTCAGCGCATCAAGTTATTGCATGCTGCCAGATTTTAGCCAGCGTAGTTGAAATAGTAATGACGCTGCGATTCTTTAAAGATACAGTTTAGTAAAAAAATAAACAACAAAACCAAAATCTAGATATCCGTAACTAATCAAGATATCGCAACGTGAGCTCGAGGATGTTCATATTTGAGGTATATACTCTATATGTGCAAATGTGCAAAGTTCTTGACATCATACATTCAGACTTATGGATTGCAGAAATGCCTACCCGTCAAAAACGTGAAATTTCCTTAAATCCAATATGGCGGCCAAACGGTGCCTCGTAGCCCCTTGGATCCTGCAGTTGAAATTGAAGGTAATCGGATTCCAGATCTGCTCCAGACATTTGGTAGTCATCGGACTTGTAGTTTCGGAGATTATTGCTTTGGAAATTGAAAAATTTAAATTAATTTTGAATTATCTCCCCTTTGCTATTGGGCCTAGAGCCTTGAGATTTTTGCAGAAACGACTTCAGCACTGTTGGCACCATGGTATTTTTTTTCAAGCGATTCTGTCCAGCGGTGCTTTTTGTAGGGCTGGTACAAAATACGGCGGAATAATAAATAATAAAAACATTAACGATTCCAATAGGTCTCCTGCCTTGTGGCAAGGAGCCCTAATAATATTCGGATAATAACAGTAGGTCTTCCAGACATTTCGTCTGAAGACCTAAATATTCGGATAATAACAGTAGGTCTTCCAGACATTTCGTCTGAAGACCTAATTACTCAACATGCAGGTAACCCATGAGCTTGCCACTGCAGTCATGTACTCCCTGACTTATGTACCTATGCTTTCACACTCTCAAAATTTGTAACTTGTTGCCAATGTATAACCAGCTCCAAGTGCCTTACCTATGGAGTTTGCAACTGGAGTAGTGTACTCCCTGATTTTGTATACCTATATTATCACACTTTGAAAATTTGAACTCTTTGTTGCTGATGTATAACCAGCTCTTACATGCCTGTAAACCAGAGAGTCTGTTGCTGGAGTGATGCACTCCCTGACTTTGTGTACCTATGTTTTCATACTTCGAAATTAGTAAATCTTTGTTGCTGATGTATAACTAGCTAGAACATGCCATTGAGTTCCTCTTCCCGTAGATAAGCTGGTGCCTGACTACGTTTGCCCCGTGGGCTCTACATAGGTAGTAGTGGCATTTCACTCAGATACCGCACACGGAGCACGTGTAGTTCACAAATCCATTTCTGATACTCCTCATGTGGACCACAGGTCTCGGTTTTCCCCATAAGCACGTACTGGCAACGATACGGAGCGGGTCTCATTTTTGGTATACTCATATGTGTATCTAGTTTAATTGCCTTGCGATTAACACAGTCGCTGCTAGATCCAGCACGATGAAGACCAGTTCCCAGTCCTTTTGTCCCGGGGAGGGCACGTAGTACTGAGAGAGTGGGGGGGATTCGCCAATGGGTTTGAGCTGTTTGCCGGTCAGCAGGTACTATTCTTTCGCAGTGTCGACGTCCTTGAACGTTCTAACGGCATGGTTCTCACGCTCGGGTTGGTCGTTAATGTAATCGAGTCTCTGCATACGTTTCTTAACGTACTCAGCTTGCGCGGCTTGCAGTTTCTCCACAGCTATGTCGTGCCATTTTCGCTCCGCTTCTACCTCGGCCGCATTTTACTCCCGTAGTTTCGAGAAGAGGTAATTACTCCCGGAAAATGCCAGGGCGTTTACTACAGCCCCGCCGACCATCACAGCGATCATAGCCATCCTATATATAACTATATTTACTTCAAGATATTTTCTGGTATGATCCCTTGTTTTACAAGGATATCCTTCATGGCCATCGCCATACCCAGGTTCAAGATAAGCATACCCATATCCTGCAGGTCGAAGTCAAGCTTGATAGTCGGTTGTTTGAGGACCATTTTTGTCAGACGAGTGTATGCTACGGTTGCATGGTATGCTTCGTTAACAAACGTTTTCCCCTCAGACATGATGTATATAATATGCAAATAAATTTTTTGGCTTTTGTACCCGCTCCCCTGACCTAACCGCTGGGTCGATTTGCATGAAACTTTCAGGGATGATAGCCTGTATGTTGAAATTGATACAATGGTGAAAAAATCCCGACTTCCGGCTTCCGGTAAGGGCAGACAACCCAAAATGTCGAAATCTTTACACCTGAATAACTCAAAAACTATAAGAGATAAATGGACCAAATTTTCACTCAGTGTAGACAACACCATTCTCCAACGATACAACACATAGCAAAAGTTGGCCGGTAGGTCAAATTGCGGAAAATTTTTGCTGATTTCCTCGTTTTTACGGTGCCTGTCTTTAAAAATCTTCTTCTCCAGAACGGCATATAGTACAATCGCGTTCGATACACCGTTGGAAAGCCTATACTCTGGACACCTTAATTTGTTCAAGGCATGTCGATATCTTGAATTGTTTTGGAGTTATCGCCCTTGAAAGTCGGTGAATTTTTTAAGACGCATTTTCATAGGGTTAAGAGAAAGGTCTCAACTCTGCGAAAAATCAATGTATTCCATTTTTCTAAGTACCAACCTCTAGGTAATTGAATGGGAAACATTTGTGCTTCACATCATGGTTATGTAAAAATCAATAATAACGTCACCATTACGACACAAAGACAACTTTCGCGATTTCACAAATTTTCGCGCCTTTTTGATGGTGCCTGTGTTTAACAATCTTCTGCTCCTGAACGGCAAATAATACAATAGTGTTCTATATATCGTTTTAAAGCCCACACTCCGGACTACTTAGGCTGTTCAATGCATGTCGATATCTTGAATAGTGTCGGAGTTCCTGACGAAAATTACCTTTTCCAGGATGACATTGCTCCCATTTATTGGGCCTGTATCATTGATGCATGCAAAGAACAGAACAATATTTATTGCCTGACTTGGCCTGCACAATAACCAGATTTAAATATCATTGAAAATGGAAAGAGCATTCCAAACCAGAACAGTTGATATCAGGGCAGAAGAGGACTTTTTCACATGATAAGGGACGTATGACACAACCTGACCACTGATAATATTATACTATTATGTTGACAGTGTTAATTTATGACCAGTGACCACATTACTGTCAAATTAAGTACATAAGAACATTGGCTGTTATCCTGCCTGGCTTGTATATGTTCCATTTTGCCTATCTTGTTTTGAAAATTCAAACAGAAGTAAGAATACTCGTTTTTGAATCAATATTTGATTCTTGTGATCAGTAATAACAAATGGAAGTCATCAAAAGAGATGGTTCAATTCGCTGAATACATGAGTGAACCATAACAGCCACTGTTTAATGTGATTACAATTGTGTTTAGAAATATATTATACCGCCATATAGTATAGTTTTGGATTTTCCCCCATGCAACATTTAAGTCCACCTATTTTGTATGCATTAAGGTGACTTATCTTCGTTCTTCTTTCAGCGGTGTTTCAAAAATGCTGAAATATATTTACTTGGCAAGTTTTGTGCAGGTATGCTGTGGTAAGTATTGCTTTATATCTGTCCATTAGAAACTATCTTGTTCTGTCACTAAGCATAGTTAGTAACTTACATAGTGAACAAATTTTATCTCTCTATTGTTCCATAACAGTTTAGATTTTTCAAGCTCCTGCTTGACATCGTCACACTTATCCACATATCTACAGCATGTGTATTGTCTGCATTCAAGTTTGTTGACCAACTTCGTCTTCTCTGCATAACAATCGGTGAAATGTATTATCATGGTATGAACCATGGGCAATCATTTTTTAAAATTCGTCTTGAAATCATCGATCATCAAGTTAGCTGGTCAATAGTGTCACACTGGTCACTGTTTTGACAATCAAATACATATGCAATGCTCTATCAGGGCTACATATAAGGGGCGTATAGGCGTAATGTATGCCTCAAAATCAATTAAGTACGACATAATATAAGATTTCAAGCGTATCATGTACGCACATAAATACTTTTGTAGGTCTAACATTTAATTTCCTTTCGTATCATGCAAATGGAAATCTATTTCGGATAAATACTTGTCAAGTTTCTTTTTCGAAACACGATTTGACACATGAGGAAACCCCGACAGTAGGCATCCCTTGCGTTGCCATGCAACGATATGCGTCACTATTTTTCGATTGGCTAAAAACTACACTGTTCCTATTTATATCCAGTCGGACCTGACATTTCGCGCATCACACGGTCGCTAGGTTATTTCTCACGCGTCATCAAATACAAATACATGGTTGGAAATAGTGATCGATGAAACGTCCAGACAAACCACATCATCAACTCGCTCACACAAAACATGTCAGTACTCCCCAGTACATGTCGCACCCCCAAAAGTTATCTGGAGCCCTGTCTATTGTAGACTTTTTCCCTATTTCTTTTTTTATTAACTGACTTTTGCACGCCAAAATCATCATGTCACACAACAAATGTCTGCAGTGTCAGAAATCCGGCCCTCACTGGTGTTGTGCTTCATGCTTTACTGACCAATCATGAGTTGATACCTGTAGGGAATTTTTAGAAAAACAAACAAATTGATTGTCCCAGAAAATGTTTTAATAGATAATTATGCTTCAGACACAGGGAAATAGAAATTGTCTGCTGCACAAATTGCACTGTTATTATTTTGTAACAAATTAAGGATCCAAGTTTTCATTAACAAATTGTCTTGTCACCATACAAGATCCCAGGCTGGTAGAGCAGAGATAGTTTTAGCTGTGCAAATAACTTATGTCAATCTGGTGAATTATAACATACTTGTTAGGACAATGTATTTTTCCCTAGTTTTAGCCTATGGAAATATTTGTGGCGATAAGTCATAACATTAGAATGACATCAGGCCAGCCAGTGAGAATACAGAACAACTTTCATGGCACAAAATACTGACAAATAGAAAGTCTGATGTCGACACTCCTAGTTCAAAATGAAAAAACAATGAATAAAACAGGTACTTCATCATTTGCCATTGTATTTATGGTTTTGGCCCGGTGTAGCAGCCCAGAATAACCCCCCACCAGATTATACCCCAGGGTAAACTATAGGCTAGCCCAGTCTATACCCTGGTGGTTTATTCTGGACCATGCCAAAGTGTACCCCTCCAGCCCAGACTATACCCCTAAAAAATTATGTTGACAATTTGTAGGTGCATTTTATTTACATTACTGCATAATACAAAATTTATGAAGCATTTGTTTAGTGCCTCTCTGCGATGTGATATTTTCGACTTTGCATAACCCAGCCATGCTGATATATCATTAAGGTTAGTAGTAGCACAACTAAGGTATTTCGGCGACGGGGTAGTACACTTATTAAGAAATGAGGTGGAACAAAAAATAGACAAAAGCGCGAAGTCGGTTGCTCTGTTTCTTTTCCATGTCATCTGTCGACTGGGCTGCATGGACACATTGATCAGTGATCAAGGACGAGAATTCGTTAACAAAGTGATTGACTCACTCATGGACCATTTCCAGACGGATCATCGCATAACCTCGGCTTACCATCCTCAGTCAAACGGCCAGTGGGAACGTGACAAACCATCTTCGATCTACACAAAGGCATCTGTTCCACTGTTTCCAACAATATCTCCAATGCACAGGATCGCCAGAAAGAAAACTACGATCGACAACACACCAGCAACAAGGAGATAGCTGTTGGATCAACAGTGTACATCAAGAATAACCGACGAGTCCAGAGGATGGAGCCACGCTGGACTGGACCATACTCGAAGCAACAAAAAAGACTCAGAGATGAACTGGAGTCAGGCGACCATACATACCTTACTACCAAACAAATCAAGTCAACCTGTTAGTTCAACCCTATCCCCCAAAATGCTTGAAGGAATTTGGCTACTGCATTAGGCCTGAACTCTTCAAAGGACATTTATTACGTAAGATCGACAGACTTGACAGCACCCCGACAGACATACAGAACCAAAGGCGACGGCAACTGCTACTTCCGCTGCATCAGTTACAGCCTGACAGGATCCGAAGACAGTCACAGCACTATCCGAGATCAAGTGGTTCAGCATATGAACAATGACATTAATGATGAACTAAAACATTTCCTGACAAAATGTCAATGAGTACATCACTATTTTGGGAATTTCACAAGATGGAGTGTGGGCAACAGATGCAGAAGTTATGTCAACAGCAAGTCTGTTAAAATGTGACATGTATATTTATAGTGCAGCTGGTCAGTCAATGCAATGGCTGATGTACCCTGCCAGCTTCAGCTTGAAAACTCACACTGATTATGCTTTGCATCTGGAAAATGTATCGGACCATTTCAATGTTGTAACCAGTGTTTGATTGTGTGAGAAGTACAATAAAATGATAGTAGTATCCTTAATCACTTGTTTTCTGTAGGGGTATAATCTGGGCTAGGGGGGGTATACTATGGCCTAGTTAAGAATATACCCGGGGTATAAACTAGGCTAGCCCAGATTATACCTGGGGTATAGTCTGGGCTAGCCCAGTTTAACCCCGGGTATAGTCTGGGACAGGGGTATACTCTGGCCTGTTACACCGGGAAAGGGAAATTTCAATATTCCCTATTCCCAGTAAAGCGAAAACCAAAGTTGTGCTAGAAGTGCCACGAAAGTGAATTGCTATGAAAACATCGGATTACCGTACTTCAGATTAGCACACGACGGGAAAGCTAAATTCAGTGTTCACTGTAGCTTGACCGTTCCCGCGAAAGCAACACCTAAATTGATGAGGTTTGGTCCAGATTTCATGCCTTAACCTTATTTATAGATAATGTCTTTTGGGGGGATAGACTGCAGTATTTGGGGCTCCAAATTGGAATGAACGTTATTGCAAAACATTTTCAAGCTCATGGGAAATCTCTTACTGATTTTGATCATATATATTTCATCACAATTGGACTTGATTATATTTCCTTATCCTGACTCATGCTTAATGCTTGTCTCCTTCCTCTTGCGAACGTTCGTGGAACACCTGTATCTCCTATTGAAGCTCCCTTCAATAAAGAACAGACCTAAAATCACTCCTCCCAAGAGTTATCTCCCCAGCTAATTAGGCGGGAAACTGTGGCGCCACCGTCCCCACATGCTTCACTCTCTCCTTCCTCGCCTGTGGGCAGGTTGTGAGAGCGCCTGTGTCTTCTATACGGCACTATATCCTTTAATTACTTAGTTATTCTCCTCTATTCTACTTTTAGTTAGTATCCTTCAACAATATCTTTTGATATTTAATCGTATTTAGCACTGTTTATTCACGGAATTGTCCGTGTTTGTTCAGTTGTTTACATTTCATGAAAACATATTTTCGTTGTAGGTTTAGGTTCGCTGCTACAAACCCGCATTGATTGTGCCCTAGCTGCACAACAACATGTACTTCCAGCTATAGCTGTAATCTTTATCAGCAATTAATAGAAATTCAATTTAATAAATATTTTTTCTCTGTACTTAGACATACTACCGACAAATCCAGGTGACTTTCCAAGTCATGGATAAACTGGCTGAGTCCCTCACGAGCTGTCTACTGCTGTTAGACGACTTACTACCATCAAGTGACCTGCCGGAGGTGTCCTCGGAGGATGGGCGTGGGATGTTGTCCGCCATTACCAAGAGCGTTGGCTTCTACATCGGACAACCCCTCAACGCAGACGTAGAAGACGAAGCCATCCTCTACACAGAATGAAGCCTCACAGACATCATCCGGATTGCAGTGAGATGACTTCATGATGAGCCGCTGCTGATCATCCCAGAGATACAGCACGCAGTCCGAGGGCGACAGATGAGCGATCCCTGGACCATATCGCTATCAATGCAGAGAGGGGCAGCTCTACAATCATCACAGACGATGTATAGACGCCTTCCTCTACCCAGAGAAGGCTACACACCCCTCAGCTGACGACCAACTCTACGGGGACGTCTGCGCAGACTACAAGGACTTTCTCTACCGCGATTGTCCCGATGACGGAACAGGGACTTTACAATGATCAACTGATCATCATCCCAGAGCTTCATCCCAAGCAACGACCGGTCTCAGCTACGGTGACGTCAGCGCAGATCTCTACTCAACCCGAGGTATCAACGTTGACAACAGATGACTGTCCAGTGGGCCCCGTCGCTATCACTGCAGAAAGGGCAGCGCCAGTACCACCGCAGACCTTCAACCCAGGCGACTTCATGCAGCAGTTCTCCCAACAGATCATGGAGCTGATGGAGCAGCGTTACGGCCTGGAAAAGAATTCACTGCCAGCTCAGCTCCAACGCAGACGTCAGCTCTGAGGGGACCCTCCATCAACGTGATTTCTGCCAGCAGAACTTCACTCCCGGACCAGCCTGCGCGAAGGTCAACTCAACCATCCCCTGCGGCGGACTCAGACGTTCATCGGACGGATACAGCATCAGACGACCAGCGTTCACGAAGGACCAGTCACCATTCCCCAGATGCGGAATCAGATGTTCAGCGTTCGCGAAGGAGGCATCACCCATCCCCGGATACAGAATCGGACATCCAGCGTTCGCTAAGGCGTTCGCGAAGGACTAGTCGCCATTCCCCAGATGCGGAATCAGACATTCAGCGTTCGCGAAGGATGAATCACCCATGCCGGGATACAGAATCGGACGATCAGCGTTCGCGAAGGCATTCGCGATGGACTAGTCGCCATTCCCCCAGATGCGGAATCAGATGATCAGCGTTCGCGAAGGGCTTCAGATGCAGTATACAAGACAGCTTCCGCATCATGCAGATCGTCGAGGGATTCGCCGAAACATCCGCGAACCCACAGTCGCTCATCTCCGCGCAGGTCACCCTACAGACGCAGTTCGCCCACGCCGATCCCCACGCAGGTCTCCGCGCAGGTCTCCACGCAGGTCTCCATGCAGATCCCCAGTGAAGCAGAGACATCGCAGTACTTAGTCTCTCAACTGAACGCTAAATGCCATCAACAAGCCTGCGCGAAGGCATTCACACAGGCCATCTACAAGGCAGTGCCGTCGCAGTACTTAGCTTCTTAACAGAACGCTACATATCATCTACAACTTGCGCGAAGAACGGCGCTATCTTCAGAGACTGTCAACAGATGATGAGCCTAATAAAGGATCTTCAGGCCGACTACCTACATCAAGGGCATCAACGACGCTATGCAGATCATCACGGGAATCACCATTTTGGAATATATTGCCAGGAAGGCAATCCCAGACTACGAGACGATTACCTACACGCAAGGCGCCATACAGTAACACCACGCCGACCACCATGCAGATCGCTACGCAGATCTTCAAGGTTATTAAACCAGGACATAAGGTATCGTCACCCTAGAAGGGAAAGATCTTCGTCGGTACACAGACTGAAGGACGTGTAATACAGTTCAAGAGGGGTACTCTTGTCAGACTTCATCACCGGCACGGATCTTCAGACTGAATCAAGGACAGGATTCACTTAGATTGATATATCTACATTAGAAGACTCATGGCCATATAGAAGATCTTCACTTTCGTACAGATCTGCAGATATTCTCACTGGCGTGGTTCAACAGCAGCCTTGCTACGGCTAGGAAAATACATACTCGTCAATGATTCCCTGAGTAGAATTTACAACAAAGTTCAGCTGACAACGCGAAGATTTCAGCTGATCATCTGTATAAAGGGCGACGGCATTATCTTCAAGACTGAAGTAAAAGTCACAGCAGCCAGGAAAACAGCCTACCCACATCGGTATTACGCGGCGAAATATTTTGCGCGTTTACTATTCAACCCTCGATGCACGTGGTCACTCATGTAACTTCGGAAGGCTACGGACAAGACCGACAATTGATCAGATATCAACGGCGGCACTAGATTCTACAAGGACCTTTTTCCTGCTACACCGGTGACGTCACAGCACGGCTAGCCGCATGCTTCCTACCATTCACCTGATGAAGGAGCAAGCATACACTCCGAAACGTCGTGTTATTCACAATAAAGAAGTGTTGACATCCATAAATCTTGCTTTTCTTATGAATAACTCAAGTCCGTCTGAGGGTCCACAGCTGTTTATTCAGAGCCACACTTTCAAGTGTGGGCTCGAATTTCTCTGCAGCTTCCCCCTAGGCCTATTGCCTGTCCCCTTATATACGTGTACCCAGGGTTGGTCATTCTTGGTTCTTAGTTCTTTGTTATCCCCACTGGACATGTAAACTACAGGTCAAACTGCGCTTTGATTGATGATATCTTAAACTTAATAGCTTTACGCCATTACCGAGATGGATATCTGCAGTGACCCGGCCAAAGGCCCCTTGACCCATGCTCTGCCGGTCAGCACCATTGGGCTCCTGGCATCGAGTGTTTGATAAGTGAATTCGCTTACTGTGTTGGGGGCAGCTGGACATTTGATAGTCTGCCTTGGATATTATATACAATATACAACATTACATTCTCCCTTTGACTTGTACATCTGATCCAATATTTGATTATTTTAATATATTTTTCCTTATCCTGACTCATGCTCTTTTGCTTGTCTTCTTCTTCTCCCAGACAAGCAAAGAGCATGAGTCAGGATAAGTATAAAATATCAATTTTACTCTAAAATTACATATTTTTCCTTATCCTGACTCATGCTCTTTTGCTTGTCTGGGAGAAGAAGAAGACAAGCAAAAGAGCATGAGTCAGGAAGTAGTAGAGTAAAGGACAGTCCGGGACCAGTTCCAACAAAAGCCTCTGCAAAGCCTTATTCCCCAAATAAGGCTTTGGTTGGACCTCTAGCTCTTGCTACCATTACCCCTACTATGAAAAAGTTTGGGGTGATAGCGGGATACGAACGCCCAATGTTATGTGTCTGAACCGCACCGCTTAACCGACTGAGCTACCGGGGACATGAGTGAAGTGTGTTGGTTTAACGGGTCTATCCTGGGATTGCATCATCCAATACTGGGCTGCGTCTAACGTGCCGCTATGACACTACTGTGTCCTATAGAAAGATCGAAAGGTTCTAAAAAGTAGTAAAATGTCCCCGGCAGCCACAATTCCCCAAGGGTTTAAATCGAAAGATGATGTTGTTGCGCTTCCTCCCAAGGGGAATTGTGCCGGCTGCCTTTCTCTCGCCATGAGAGTGCCCCGCTCAGCTAAGCCCTTTTCAGCGACTCAACTGATATGATCTTGATTCCTTACTGAAACACCTCACATCACACAAAGTTGCAAGGAATCTCCTGAGGCAACGGCGGGATACGAACCCGCATGTATAGCTCGCGCAAACTATACATAATGGGCTGCACCACTCAACCGATTGAGCTACCGGGGACTTAGCTGAACAATCTCGGTTTAACGGGTCTATCCTGAGAGCACTTTCCTGATCACGTGACACTATGCCGTGTTGACGGGAGGTAACATTGTGTCGTACGGTACGATCAATAATTCTTCTCTTACAAATCCCCTGCCCGGCCCATCCCTTAAGTAGTATAAGTTAGGCTCATCTGTTTTCATATCCACTTTATCTATGTTGTAAGTTTTGATTGACCATATTGGGTTGGTGGCTCGCTTACGGCTATCACCCTCGTGTTCCCCCGGCTGGTATAGATACCTAACTAGGGCCCTGTCTGGTATCTGTTTCTCCTTCCCACGCAATGGAGCGGCCGGCTCTGCAACTATTGATTTTAGTTTTATAGCGTCTGCCGGTTTCTTACCGGTGAGACGGGTGACTTCATGGTTGATTGCCGACACCACCTTAGGTAACCTCGTGACCCATTCAGTCGATCGTTTTCCCGGGGTGGCCATCTCCCTCGAATACTGATGACCGAATAAGCGCTCAGCTAAAGTCCTATTAAATCTCTCAACTATGGCTTGGCTGCGATGGGCTCCTGCCGTGCCACGCCTGACCTTTGTATCGTGTTTGGCTAGCAGTTGTGACACGGCACCCATGAACTCACGCCCGGGGTCAACTTGCAGCTCTGTTGGCCATGTCAGCGGACTGCGTTTGTATATGCGTTCGAATCCTCTGGCTACCTGGCAAATAGATCTGCCACAGGGCTTGTTTTTCAAGCCACGCTTTGGCTTCCTCCGGGGGTACTCGCGCCATTTTAGCTAGCTTATCTACAGCCCTAGCTCCTTTCCAGTACCCACGCGGGCTATAGTAAATAGCCTCAAACTTTCTCTGGTTCCGTGACATGTCTTGGTTCAATTTTATCATGCTCCCATAAATAGCTATCCAACGTATAGTGTCCATAGGCGACAGGGACGTCTTGTTTATAGTCAGTCCGTGTATATCCTATGACCATCACTTCTAAGTGTGTTCATTTTATGTTTAAAGGTACGGGTCTTGAACAGGGCTTCCTTGAATCTGGCGTGTTTGATGTGTTGTTTCACCACGTACTTCTTAACACCCTTAGCCTTCCGGATCTTTCAGTATGGAGTACATCTTAGGCCTCAACCCTGTGTACTCGGCTATGGGCGTGCCAGCACACTCATCCTTCATCTTACCTAGGACCTTTTTATTTACCGTGCTGTGTATGGTATGGTCCTTGGGGTAGTCGCTGGTGTCGTACAAATCGAGGTGTTTTTTCATGTCCTCGTACACGCCCTCGGTTCGAATCTCCATCAGCAGGGAATCTGTGTCAGTGTATAGCACTTCACACCTGTCGTCGTACTGTTTCTTAAGCTCGTTATAGTAAAAGTCGTACATCAGGTGTTTGGATAAATCGAGGATGCTCATCCCCACGTAAACAGGCCGGTTGAATTTTATGTGGCTTTTCTTCATGTGCAGGACAACTAGGTCATCGGTGAATATTTTGCTACGGTTGAATGCCGGACTGGCTATCAGCCTCCTGAGCTTGTCTTCCTGATTCGACCGAACCAGCTTCACGTCCACGCGTTTCCTCAGGTTCTCCATAGTCTTACCGAATACCGAGTTGTTCATGAGCTTGTAGAGATTTTTCTCAAAGTCACTGGTGGCAAGCTTTCGGAGGTCTGTGTTCATTCTGATGTAGGGCTCCATCCATGGGCTCTGGTTAAACACGAGCACCCTGTGTATTTTGGTCAGCCTCATACCCAACGACAGGTACAGCTGTAGGTTGCGATAGTGAACGATGTACTTGGTCTTATTCATTAAGTTGGGTACGAGTTTTTCAACGTCTGTCACCCGCCCACCTAACAAGTTATGTTGGTACTCAGACATCCAGTCTGGGTTAACCCTCATACGTTCGGGGGCCAGGGGGTAGCTGTTGTGTGATGTGTGTAATGCCTTGGGGTATTCCAAGTCAACCTCGAGGATATAACCTTTGTTCGAATCTGGCGCGATGTTCATAACATCAAAATCGGGTGACGCCCATTCGAATCCCCCTGTGGGTAGATACTGGCTCATGGCCCAACCGTACAGGTTGTTGGCGTCGAGGTAGAGAATATGATTGGTTGGCTTGCTAGAGTCGTAGCCTTCCACGTACTTATTGTTGGCTCTTGCGTATCGTTTGGTTGCCATGGAGATCCCACCTCGCAAGCCTTTTTCGATGAATAGGTGCATGTCATAATCTGTAAGCAATTCCAACTCAACTCCGGTCTTTTAAGCAAGGCATCCCACCTAGACCTGGGCTGGTGTAGTACCACGCGGGTCGAGTTGATACTGGTCCAAACACGCCCTCCTAAACGCCTCGAACACATCGGGCTAACAGCAGTACATCTGTCCTCAAGTACAGATCGTGATAGTCACCCAGATTCTTACATCCCAGTTTCTCCCACACGCTCTGCGGCGGCGGTTGTAATCATCTTGGGAGATATGGGATTCAGTCAGGTTGCTATAAAATCGATCGATGGGAGGTAATCGGGTCTCATCGAACTTAGCCCAACTATCCATGTACTCATAGGGGTACACACCCTTCCTCATAAGCAGGGGTCTAGTCTCGGCGTTGGTGTATCGACCAGTGATGGGGAAGGTATTGTTGGCTTTGACCAAACTATCGAGCGATGACAGGAGGAACTGAGCGCTGTCAATGAATCTCAGACTGTTGAACGAGAACGAGATGTATTTTTCCATGTTGTTGGGGATGCACTTTATATTAGCATCGAATTCCGCAATGGCCTGCATGATCAAGTGTGAGTCGTACCCTCTCAAATTGTGAAAGACGACGGGGATGTTTATTGTCTTAGGGTTGATGCTAAGCTTGAGGTTACACGTGCTGTGAGCGGCGCCTCTATACTTACCGGTTATGTGACAGTGGTCTTTTACCGAATCACCGTTAAGTGGTGAGTCGCACACGTGACAGTGGGTGCTACGGGCGTGAACTAGCCAGTCGACTCGGGTCATACGCAAGGGAGCGGCTCTAAATAACTTGTGCCTAATAAATTCTGCTTCCCACCGCATACTATTTAGAAAATTTGCAGCCGCATCAGGACCCCTGTACACTACGGGAGTTTCCGTTTTCCCATCACAACGGATGACAATGTATCCAAACCCACAGACTTCATGCTCCTGTGTTTTCTGTGTGGTGGGAGCCCCGCCGGCGGCAGCCTCAACTGGTTTGACCAAGGCTTCAAAGTCGGCGTATATGACATAAGGTACAGACATTTGGTGCTTGTGGTTGCCGAATTTTAGGATATTGGCACCTTCCTTGGGCATGTCGACGCGTATGGCCGTCTGCCCCACACCTTGGCAATCCTCCTGGTGGGATTCTAATAAATCAGCTCGTGTGAAGCCGTGTGGGCATTGTATACAAAAGTGTTTTTTTCCCATCGTGTTTCGACTGGTCGTGCAACAGCCGGCTGAGACTTTTTATCCACGTGTAGTGATACTTTTCATCTTGTTGGATCATGAATATATTGATAACTTGGCGACCCTTCTCCCCCCCGCACTGGGCTGAGCCTGTGTACTATCGTTCAAAATAGCCACCTGCCTGACTTCCCGGGGAGGGGTTCTTTCCACATGTTACCTGTGTGCCCAAAGACATTTATAGCTAGATTATTCTGTTTTTCTACTTTAGCGATCTGGGATATGGGGGTTGGTTCATCTATACCATCCCAGTTGAGCCCATCATCTTGGGGATAGCTAGAAAGCCTGTCTGAATGAGTGTTAGCTGGAAACTTGGCTGACCTGATAGATACCCTCAAGCAATCGTCTCCTTTATTCTTAACGTTTATCATGGCCTGTTTTTTCTTATAGTAGGGGGACAAGTCTAGGTATGACCCGCCTCTGAAAGGCACGTAGTTAGCTATGTCTAGATAGACATTATCGATTTTATCTACAACCCACCCAGACCCCAAGTGTGTGTAGCGTTCTAGGGATTCTCGTATCTGCTGAAAACTGGTATCGATCGATGCGTCTATGGTCTCTATATGGGTCACAACCTCTTGTTTACCCCGGAAGTAAGGCTGAACTTACTCAGTGACGTTCCCTACGTTCTTCTCGAGTGACATTTTAACTGCGATTTGAAACTTGACTGGCTAGTTCCTGATTTATTTTATCAGCTATCAGTGGCTGGAGATCTGTGACATCTATGTTCCTATCAACATGCATGCGCCAGCCTCTTAAATAATTACCTACAGCGCGCTCAGTGCGCACGAACTGTAGGTCAATAGCTCTATTCTGCCGTAATAGTTCTACAAGCTGTAGCTTTCTCATATGGGAATATCCCCCTAACCCCAAATGGCGAGCCTCGGTTTTTAATTGTTTTACAGTGGGAGGTTTTGCTACGGGGGCATGTGATAACAATGCGTTTAACCCGGCTCTCCCCAGGTTTGAATAACCCGTGTGCGCAAGCTGTTTTGCTTGGACTTTTAATTGTTTTACCGTGGGAGGGGCTTGTATGTTAAGTAATCTCAACAATGCTGGCTTTCGCATTCGAGAATACCCAATCACACCTCTTGTCTTGCGATATTCTTAAACTCACGTATAGTAACCATAGTTGCGAACACACCTAAGAACCAATGTCTAATTGGACCGCCGTAAAGGTAAAAAATTAGTAAATATCTAGATACACCTTATCGATTATTCCCTCGACCCACCCGGAATATGCGCAGCATAGTAGGGTGTTTTGTATTATTTGCAACGAGTCGTCTACAAGTATATCTATATCCCCATGCACATCTACTCGCCCCCCATCAAAGTAATTCCAAGTGTGCCCAGCCCATGGCACATCAAACCCTACTTTTACCATGATTGTAAACGAGCACCCCTTATATAGTTCACTAACAATCATGGGTTTGAGGACACTAATATCTATACTTTCCCCCACATCCATCTGCCAGCTGCTCAGGCAACCTTCCCTGGGCTCAATTTCCACAAACATAACTATACGTATGTGTGTATAATCTCTAACTACACTGTTATCTTGAGAAGTTGCCTACGTTCTTTTATGTAGGCCTTTTTATTCTCGTAGATGAGGTGATGTCTGACTACGTTCGCCCCGTGAGCTTTACATAAACAGTAGTGCCCTTTGACCCCTATGCCACACACAGAACACGAGTAGTTAGGGCTTCCCATGTGGAAACAACAGTACCCCTGAGTCCCGCATTCCCTACCACAGGTCTCGGTCTTCCCCATAAGTATATATTCGCATCGGTACATGTTTAGCATACTTATATGCGTATTAGTTTTGCAACCAAAGCAGTCGCCGCTATACCCAGCGCTATGAAGGTCAGTTCACGGTCCATTTGCCCCTTGGATGGTGTGTAGTACTGAGCGAGTGTGGGTTTATTGAGTGGCTCCAATCGTTTACCAGTTAATAGGTAGTATTGTCTCGCTGCGTCGTCGACATCGTGGAATGTTTCTCAGCATGGTTTTCACGCCTGAGTTGTTCGTTAATGTAATCGATCCGCTGGAGGCGTTTTTTAGCGTACTCGGCCTGTGCTGTTTGTAATTTTTCAATAGCAAGATCGTGTCGTTTTCTTTCAACTTGTATTTCAGCCGCGTGTGACTCTCGTAGTTTTGAAAAGAGGAAATTACTCCTGGAAAATGCTAGGGCATTCACTAACGCACCACCGACCATCATAGCTATCGTGACCATCCTATATTTACTTCATAATATTTTCAGGTATTATCCCTTGTTTTACTAGGATGTCTTTTGTGGCCATCGCCATACCAAGGTTCATTATGAGCATACCCATATCCTGCAGGTTGAAATCTAGCTTAATAGTAGGTTGTTTTAGCACCATTTTGGTTAACCGAGCGTACCCTACTGCTAGACTGGCGACCACGGTGGCGTGGTATGCGTCGTTGACGAACGCTTTCCCCTCAGACATTATGTATATGATATAAAAATATATATTTTATTGCATGATATGCGGGTTGACCTCTAATTGTGGGGGTGGGTCTCCCTCCCCAGAATCCTTGGGATTCCTGTGTCGTGTGTATAACCACGAGATAGCCACGGCAGCAGTTGCGCATACAACTAACAACAGTCGCTCCGGGTGAGTCACCCTGATAATTTTATGTTGGTTACACCACCGTTTTTTACCGGCAGCTACTCTCTTAGGATTCTTCTGCCTGGTTACTGTAGGGGTCACCTCCCTGGGGGTTTCCCCCAGTTGTGGGGTCTCCTCCTGTGCAGCATCCATCTATACTATTATTATTATTTTTCCTCTCAAATTGACAATGCTTTGCCATGATAATCGCCGCAGTCACCGGGGCTAACAACATACCATATTTGTGGTACAGCTCGCAGCTGATAGAGCTCAAGGCGTGTTCAATAAAAGGGTCTTTCTCGAGGTCTTCCCACAGGTAAAGTCGGCGCTCTGGGGGGATGGGAAGGAAGTACGACGCAATACCAGTGTATATCTGGGTCATAGCCGATCCTATTGATTTTGTCATTTCTGCACCGAGCCGTGACTCGTATCTAGCGTACAGCTTATCGATTTCTTCGGCTGACATTTTGTGAATTTTATCTGGAGTGTACTCCCCAAAGTAATGTTTGGCTTTGCCCCCAACAGCCAACGCCACCAGTTTCTCTCGCTTATCATCGTCCACCTGGGTAGACTGGGGTACCAACAGTTGCTCTAACAATTCCTCACCCTCCATCTTATAATGTAACAAGTAAGATTTAGTTTTAACTATATAATATACGATATAAGCGAAACACAGAGAAATGAAGGTTAAGTTGCACACGACAAACACTTCAAATACCATAGCTATAACTAAATGCTAAGCATTATACTAAGCATTGCTAAGCTTTGCTAAGAATTTACTAAGCATTGCTAAGCTAAAACACCCTATAGGCCACAGGTTGGTCGGTCTTGAGCACGAGATTAGCGTGTTTAGTTTCAGAGAGCTGTTTCTTCACCCGCCCTCGCTTCTAATTTGCTCATCACATCGTTTCTCTCAAACACTCTCTAACGAATCCCTGTCCTTGCAGTGAAATAAGGCCACCCATCGCTGCTGCTCTCGGAGGTCTTTCAACACCGAAAGTTGAACTTCTACGCTAGTACCCATACGCTGTGATTTTATGCGGTCGGCCGGAGAAGGCCAGATACTCCATAGCATGTCTCTTTTTTTTATTATCGGCGATTAGCTGCAGTCATCCAGTATGAACAGCGCCGACTCCCTTTGAATTTATCGCGGAAGAGCTTTCAACCAATCCTGCAGGCGTGTTCCCGGGTCGACTCTGTGTACGTCCGGGTCCGTCATCACCCAAGGTCTTTCCGTGTACGTTTTATTCATGCTCAGAGTAGGGCACATGATAACGATGTGGTCGAACACATCCCTGTAGTACCCCTCCAACATATCCAACACGAAAACGGTCTTCCCACAGCCAGTCTGCCCGCACACTATGGCGCAGTGTGGGTCGCGGGGTAGCAATAGCTTGCACCCATTGGATGGCTTACCGCCATCAATAGATGGCTTGCACGAATCTCCCATTGTCTATATTAAGTTGTGCGTCCATAATAACGTACAGATATAATTTCAACTTGCCAGCGGGTTGAGCCTTCTTGGTAATCTGGATGGTGATCCCCTCGCTACCATTGTCTATGCGGCGGCCGCTACCGTGTAGTTTATCGTCATCCGTGGATCGCATGTCCAACCACAGCGCGTACTTGTTGGTTAGGTATTCACCGATCTGCACGGAGGATAGGTCCAGGTCTTTGGTTACGTATGGGTGTTGTTTGGCTGGTAGCTTTTTTATCTCATCCCACTGCTGGTATGCCCTCATACCATGACTGAACAGCTGGTTGGGCACACCCTCGATGGTCACTTCCACCTTTTCGATCTCGGGGTTGAAAAACTTCTCGCTGTCCCTCCGGAACGGCGCGTAATCCTCCACGGGGATGATTAGGATACCTTTCATCGATCGCGCCGGCATGTTCAGGTTGATATTCCACACAGTGTCGCTCTTATCCCGCACGATAGATCTATGCCTCAGTATCGCGATCGCATTGGGCGGCCACGCCCCGAAAGTACGGCCTTCGAACCTGCCTGGCCAGCTCCGGGTTAGTGACCATGTCGAACTCCAGAGAGATGTTGTCGATGGTGTAACTAGCCTCATCACCTTTCGGCGTACGCACTACTTTGCTGTAGTCGTTAAACATTAGCTCGTATTCAAGCCTATCACCCAGCTCGGCCTGGTAAAACGGCGCGTGTTCCGTGAGCAACTCGAAGTCGAGCGGCACGCAGAACCGGTTCCCGTACGCTAGAGCGATGGCCTTTTCACCGTCCGTGATCTTATCTAGCTGGTCTTGCGTGAAGGCATACCCAATACGCGACCTGGTCGATTTGCTGATACCTTGGTACACATCATTGACGCGTTCTCCCTCGCTTTTCCAGAGGTCCCTGTAGCAGTGAAAGACGTCGCTGTCATCGATGCTCAGCACCTCGTTGCCGGTGATCTTGATGGTGGTTTTCTTGATGATGGCTCGACCTACGTTCCGCACTAGCTCGCGTTTGTCGTTGTCGGAGGTCAACGTGATGTTGAACGCCAGTCGAACAGTGCCTGGTACGATTAGGTCATTCGCGCCAAGGTTTGGAAATCCAACCAGCAGCGTTTGATTCTGGTCTATCTTGCTGGGATTGTTGGTGATGGTCACCGACTGGCGCACGGCTTTGATGCCTAGGGGCTCTCTCGATTTTCTGAAAGGATCTAGTTTTCTACCGTACATTGTTATATAAATGAAATATATAAGTTTTAATACTAAATAATGGCTGAAGGCGGTCATGAAGACATACCTATGGATGATATGTGGGATGATATGAGTGCCCAGGCATTTGAGGAGGATGAAACCTCATTCTCACAAGGCAACGAACTTGTACATGATTATTACGATGGTTTAAAAAGGGATAGAAATTACGTAGAGCCGTTGGGGAGGGACTATTCCAAGTTTTTTGTTGATGGCAAGGGCACGCTGCGATTGAGGGTTTACCCGGATATCGATCTCATGAATAAGCGCACGAGAGAACCGCTTGCTTTATCAACACTGGGCAGTCGTCCTGGTGGGAGCCAACTGCTCCGCGATGAACTAGGTTTCGTAGATTACGGTGGCGCACGGTCTAAGCTTCCCATTCAAGATCTGCAAGATGTCAGGAGCGCCACATCGGATCAAGACATAATTGATAACATTGAAAAGCTGTTGGCCACCTACCACGACAAACCCTTACCCGGGTTCAATTTACCTTTCGGGAACTTCAGCGGGGCTGGACATGGCCATGCAAAACATTCGCGGACATCTCGTGAACAACACGGCCAAACTGGACGCGATAGACGACCACATCGCCCATGAAAAGGTCAAACTCGGTGAAACGGAGGACGAGTCTCTGAAAGCCACTATCGAGGAACGAATACGTTCTTTGGAAGATGAAAGGAAGACCCGGCTGGAAACGGCATCCTCCTTCCGAGAGCAGCTTCGATCCCAGGTCAGCCGTGTGCAGGAAACCGTTGATCGAGTCCTCCACCAAGACACCACGTTAGCTGAAAGGATTCGGATCCTGTTCCGGGAGCAAGGGATCACCATCGCCAGCATTGTTACTGCATTGGGCTTCATCATATCAACCCTGGTGGTGTCACTAACACCTGCCGGTAAACCAAGTGGTGGGAACTGGATAAAAAAACTAGGGGAGGCCCTAGCTAAACTGGCTGGTAAGGCCGCCGAAGCCCTGCCTGGCATCCTGGGTAGCATCGTCTCGTGGTTGCTGGGTGCTTTGGCTAAAACTGCCACATGGCTTAGTCAAAACCTGTGGGCAGCCATCGTTGGTGTGGTGGGTCTGGTGTACGTAGCGGCTAAGGAATTTTTAGCCAAATAAGTCCCAAAGCTACCCCACCAACCACCAGGGCTGTTTTACTATCGATGTGCTGCTGATTGGAGGCTGCAGGCTGGGGCTGTGGGGCTGACCCCACATGAACCCTAGGCTCCGGGGGTGACGCCACTATACCCGTTTCACCGGTCGTGGGTGGTGGGACGTGGGGGATGTTAACATCGAGGTTGACGCCCAACTTTTGATCCGCTGTGGCTATGACTATTTCGTTGTTGTAGCCCACCACTTTTTTTACTCTCAGTTGCATATCACTCGGAGCCATGTACAGCCCCACGTCGAACACGTAGTCGACTTTCGACCTGGCATATTCCAACACGTCTTGGTAGCGTTTGATGGCGCTCGGGAGATCAACTGGAGCATTGATAGCATCCTCAACGTTGACAACGAACTGTTTCTGAGCGTCCGTAAGCAGTCCCCTTACCGAGGATGTTGGAACGCTGCGTTTAAGCGCCTGCGCGACCTAACAGCCTTTACCACACGCGTGCGTTCAATCGAAGTCGTTTAACCTGATTACCCGGCACGAGTGAACCCTTCGACGCGTCCAGCATGAACTTTTCCAGTCATCTTCCCCCTGCTCGAACCTCCAGACTCGGTAATCCTTGCTGTTGTCGAAAGCCATATAACGGTCATCCCACTCGTTGGTTGTGAAGAGATGATACGACTTGTAACCCCAATCTTCCACCAGCTGTTTGCTGGCATCCACGAGGTGCATATTGTGAACGATGGGGATACCCAACCCGTGGTTCGGTCCCGGCAAACGCCAATCCGTCTTCGGGTTTAGTTCGAATTGCGTTACCGCTATCGTTAGAGGGCCCGCCTCTATCGTATTGGGTTGTTTACTGCATTCCATGCCTTTTCCTGTGGGAGCGGGGCGCTGATCTCTTTGAGGATACGCCTGACCTGGTAGTACACGTGAAACGTGAACACAGACTGACTCAGCGGTCCACGCCGAGTGTCGGTCAATGTCACACCACACCCCGTTGTAGCGCACCACACGGCGAAGTTGAGTTGATTCTGCCAGAACTGCATCGGGTTGTTGAACCAAGCGTGAACTACCTTAGCGTTAGTCACCGAAAACGTATACTGACCGAACACATCTAAAAGCTGGGTGTTGAAATACAAACCATCAGCGACCACGATCTTCATGTTTTAAAACTATTATATAATGAGTTTATATACTCTAACATGTACATAACGCTTCCAGGAATAACTAGCGGCGAGGCCGTTCAGTTGACGCACGCGATCGATAACACGGCGGGTCAACTCGAAGTCGCACTGTGCGATATCACCTACCTACCGCGATGGACTAACATCAACGACAGCAACAATAAGCTGTTCGTAGGTGACAATCGCAGCCAGATAATTGACGGCTACTGCAGCGTGTGCTCTCTAAGCGACAAGGTTTTCAAACCCCTGGGAGCCGAACTCAAGATGAACGATTCAAACGGCACAGTGGTGTTAATCAACAACGGAAGAAACTCCTTGAGGCTCAGCCGACCGTTGGCGAGGACACTCGGTATGCAACCTGACGAGGTAAAACCAACGACCACCGTCACGAAGCGAAGTTACCCGACCTTATTACCGTGATCGAGCTGTGCATTCATCTCAGCCAGGTTAGCTGCAACGGACAACATTCAAGGGGTCACCTTCCACTATACTGAGAGCCGCACCAGTTAAAAGCGGAGAAATACAACGACGGTAGAACCGAAGTCGTTTTCACCGCGGCAGTATAAGAGATTAACCCAGGGCAACATCCCTGAGCTCATAATATCGGTGTTAGATATAAATCATAATCTCGTGAATATAGGATACCTCAGCGTAACGCTGCACATAAAATGACCAGCGCACAAAGCCCTGGAATGAAGTTGAAAAATTGCGTCAATGTGGGGATCTCCGACCTCGGGGACACACGCGGATTCGACGACCCCGGAGTGGATGGTAAATTGTACGCCTTACAACTGAAAAACAGCATTTACAAACGCGTTGAAGTCCCCTCCGGTGGTACTAGCAATCTAAGCGATATGGTAGATACCTCAAGAGCGGTAGTCAACACTAAGTACACCCTTGTCAACATCGGTGATGATAACTGGATGATATACCCATCGTTCGGGGGCAAATTGTTTGACTTAGACGATGTTGAGAGCATCGTGACGGCTATCACCAAAAACAAGCCATATACGCTCGTCTTCACCGATGATGATAAGTGGGTGTTGTTACCCGATAAAGCCGACTGGTTTCTCAACATTAGGCTCGGCTCCCCTTACGTGTTCACGGATAACAAAGACAACTACCTAAACAAAGTCGTGAACAACGGAACCCTGCTCATGGCTTACGCCCCGACTCAGAGGCGTGGCGTGATCATCAGCCCACTTTCGCCAGTATGGCAGCTCACATGCTATCGGGAAGCGGGCATGCAAAGCGTGGTATTGCAGTTGGTGTCTGAATTCGAAGGCGTGGTCAAGATCCTGGAGAGCCTACCGGCGAACTCAACACTGGTTATACAAGTCTACCTAGGGGAACCATCGCGGGATGATGTCGAGATAGTGAAGGGGGTCAAACTCCGGTGGGGGAGACAACAACAGTATCACGTTTGCAACGTTTACGTGCGGGTGGGTGTCGACTCCAAAACCAGTCTGCAGGGTGTCACTGTGATCGTGGAAGACACGATATCACTAACCAAGATCTTCCTGCCCGACAACATACACTTCATGGGAGTTAAGTGCACCCCTGAACTATTATCAGAAAACCAGTTGGAAATTATATCGTAATAATATCATAGCAATGTCTTGGCTTCGCCCCAACACTACACTTAACGACTTAGGGGACACGGAGGGATTCGATCAGCCTGGTGAGGAAGGTACCTTGTACATCCTACACTTGAAAGACAACGTGTATAGGCGGGTGTCGTTATCAGATTTTAAAGAGCCTGAATGGTTAGTCAACTTAAAACCCACCTCACCTTATATCTCCCTGAAACAAGATGATACTGCCGAGATCCGCGAGATTAGGAATAGCGGTACCGTGCCCTCGTGTTTCATTCCGGACAATAATTCAAGTATTGGACTAAACTCGTCGTTACCCGGTATGATAGGGGCATTCCGAAAAATGGGTAGGTTAAGGTATAAATGCAACCGGCCTATAAAGGTTCCGGCTATGGTACTAGGCTCCACACTCATCATAGGTATCTATCTCCTGGAGCGTCTTAGTGGAAAACACAAACTTTAACCCGGGGTGACAATATACTGGGATTCTGATTTCAATAATGAACGTTACCGTATCCTCGTACAAACGGACCCCTCAACGGGTTCTATAACCTCCTCAATAAGTCCCTCCTATGGGATTCGTTTGGCTGTAGAGTCACCTATTAAATTATCCACTATTACCCTACTTGGGGATTTATACCTTATAAGCCTCAAGTACATTGATCGATTATTAACTGATACCCAATTAAAATATCTTTCATAATATATATTATAGTATGGGGCTGTACCCAGGCGTAGTGGAAATAGCGAAGACCCTGGAAACCGTAGACGGGTTCCGCTTGAGACAGTTATGCGATGTAAAACGTCAACTAGAACACGACCGCGACACTCGGAAAGCACTATACAAGAAGTACCATAGAGCTTTCAATGCCGTGGACGGGACTGATACTACCCTTATGGCATCCAGCATGGGACTAGGTGCGGCAGGTGTTGGGTTGTTAGCTACCATCGTGGCTGCACCTATAGTGCTAGGTATTGAAATAACAGCTGGGGTGGCAGGGGTGTTAGGGTTGGCACTTAAGTTGGCATCACGCAGACTACATCGTAAGGCATTGAAACACGACGAGATCAGGGTTCTGGCCGAAGCAAAGCTGAACACGGTGAGTGAACGTATTTCCACGGCACTCACTGACAGTAAGATCTCGGAGGAGGAGTTTCGTTCAATCCTCTCTGAACTCACAAAATATGACAAAATGAAACAAGATATTCGGTCCAAGTCTCGTAAGTCTGCTATAAGTGAGGCCGAGAAAAAAAAATACATAGAACAGGGGGTACAAAAAGCACAGCAAGCCTTTATTACGAACACCAAAGAGATCATAGGCGATTCACATTAAACTGTTTCATCGAGGTAAACATGGTATAGTGCCATAGACGCAGCCCAGTATTGGATGATGCAATCCCAGGATAGACCCGTTAAACCAACACACTTCACTCATGTCCCCGGTAGCTCAGTCGGTTAAGCGGTGCGGTTCAGACACATAATATTGGGCGTTCGTATCCCGCTATCGTCCCAAACTTTTTCATAGTAGGGGTAATGGTAGCAAGAGCTAGAGGTCCGACCAAAGCCTTATTTGGGGAATAAGGCTTTGCAGAGGCTTTTGTTGGAACTGGTCCCGGACTGTCCTTTACTCTACTACTCAGGATAAGTATAAAATATCAATTTTACTCTAAAAATTACATATTTATTGACATTCAAAGAATATCTCCAAAGTTCGCCACAATGTTTGGTGTAGTAACTTCCATTTTTGACAATATGAATTAAGTTTGTTTATTCTCTTTTGCAATCCAAGTGTAGTACTTTCAGACAAAACAATATCATAAGCGAAAAGCAAGATAAACAACTCTATGAAGTCTAAGGTAATGCATTATTTGACCATCTCTGACTAAAAAGTCCACCAAATCATTAATAAAGAATGAAAACAAGAAGGGAGATAACTGACAACCTTGACACACGCCAAAAGCACTGTCAAAGAAAGTAGTATAGCCCTTTTCCAGTGAAACACAAGATTTTACATTTACATACATATTTTTTAGTAAATAATACATTCTTCCTTTAACATTACCAAACCAGAGTTGTATAACAGACTTGTTCTGTCCACAGAATCAAAAGCTGCTTTTAAGTCTATGAAGGCACAATATAGTTGACCCTTATACAACGAGAGGGATTTGTTAATAACTGTATGAAGAATAAGTATGTTGTCTATTGTTTGAAATCCATGCCTAAAACCTGCCTGTTCAGGAGTAAAGAACTGTTCCCGTTCCTCCCATACCGACAACCTATTACTAATAACAGCAAAGATCTTTCCTGAGACTTCCAATAAAGTAATTGGTCGATAATTAGATGGTAAACTAGTACTGCCCTTCTTATGCAAAGGTAGTATCGCACCTAAAGTCCAGTCAGACGGATACAAGCCTGAAAGTAAAATTGCATTAAAAAAACATCGTAGCATATGGATACAATATTCTGGGGAGTTCTTAAAAAATTCAATACCAATACCACTGAAACATGGGGCCTTGCCAGACTGCATTCCCAATATAGCATTGGTAACCTCCTGAAGGGATATTTCCCTATTTAGTATCAACAGTCGATAAAACAAGATCTTTATCAATGGAGTCAACATTGTCCTTACAACTTCATAGAACTCACTTTCAACATGTCTCCATTGCTTACAAACATATAAAACTGATCTATATCCTCTGGGGAAACATTACTCCAGTTAGAGACATATACATCTCTACCATCAACTTGCGCTCAAATTTTGTCTTAGGGACAAGAGTATAGTCTTGAACTGAGTTACTCTCGTCTTCATAAAATGAAAGTGAGTAAACAATGGGTAAATGCGAAGATTCCACCTGGTTACCAACATCAAAGCCTGTAAAGAATTCAACACATTTTTCTGTACATAAAACATTATCATTGACACTCTGTCCGTTGTTCGCTAAATATGTTATTTTACCGATACCCTTGTCGTCAAACAGGCGACTATTACATACTCTAAGACCAGTGTTTTTACAAAATGACCATAGTGCATATGCGCCTTTGTTCATAACACAGTCTTGAGATACTCGTGATTCGATATTATCATCACTTAGATAGTTTAGCTCATCATCGATTGGAAGATGGGTGGGATCATCATTTTCTATAACATCAGAATAAATTCCATTGCTAATCCTAGCATCGAGGTCACCTTGTATAATGATATGACAATTTGGATCGATCAAGCGAAAGTTTGAGATGTTATCTTCCAAAATGCTAATTGCTGAATTAACAAACTATATATTACATATTAGCTCCCATTTATGACTGATTTAGTCCTAAAAGTTACGTTGAAACCGCAATATAAAATAAAAGTGCTTTCACAAACTGGTGCTCTCTCTAAAATGTGCTTCCGCCAGCCATGTTGAGAACACAAACTTCTTACATTGTTTGGTTTAGTCAATGACAAAGCATATAGAGATAACAGAACACTGAGAGGAGCTTTAGGCACACTTGATAACCCAGCAACAGTGTGACATCAAAGAGCATTGTTTCTGGTAACTAAGTTTCACAAATTACATCATAAGGTATTGTGATGTAATTTGTAAAGTTTTTTGTGCTGTATTCTAAATATGCCTGGGATGGATACTCGGGTACTGGAATCCAGGTTGGGTACAGCTGGAATCGAGTCCTATTTCAAGGAATCGAGTACCTGGAAAGTGAGAGAACTCTGTAATGTTAAGGGCATGTAACGTTAACCTAGAGCAAAATGGATGACATGCGTACTAAGTTCAGTGTTTGGGCTTATTTTGAGCTTGATACAAATGGCAAGAGAACCAAATGCCGACCATGATATTTATTGCGGAAGCAGTACTAGTTCAATGCACAAACATCTTGTTCTAAAAGTCAACGTAAAACATGAAGGAGTTCATTACATTGTGTAACTCTAATACATTCACCATAAAAGTGATTGTAATTAAATGATTGTATGTGTTGGGAATATCAATTAAATCTAATGAATTAACATAATAAAATGAATGTTTATTGAAAGAGCACATTCTGATTTGCAAATGTTGAGTGATTATCATGACAATAAGAAGAAAAATTATCAGAAATATATATAGAAGCACAACTCACGGAAATCACATATAATGCCATTCAGTTAATATACATTTTGTAGTTTAACAAATAATAATCAGCATACAGTTATTCGAATGAAGATACATATTGTTTCACTTATATACAAATTTAGAATATTTAAATAACAATAGTTTTTGTGGCTTTTTTATTTAAACGTGAAAATATAGCATATAGCTACATTTCTTTATCCCTACATTCAAGCAAAAGTATTTCAATGCGACTTTTAATTATCTTCTGGAAGGGTAAACTTTTACTCACTACAAGTATTTCAGATACGGTTAATGGGTTATTCATGGACCTGTATTAATCTGTACTCTGTAATGTATAATAGACAAACTGTAGTTGCGAACAGAACAACATGACCAGTCTTGCCAGCGAAGCATTTTGCTAAGTTGGCTAACTCAGTTGCATTACAGTTTGCTGGTCTGTATATCTTGTATAGAATTCTCCAGTCACTAAATACATCAATCAAATTTTATTCTATGTAAGTACATAAAGTCTACATGTAAAACATTATAGGTTCAGTTAGAATATCACATCTGAAGGTAGTTGTCTACTGGTTGACAAAATAACTTGTCTTTGTCATTCACGTAACACACATCTTTGGTATTGTCCGGTTAATGGAGGTTATTATTAATGACTGTAAATTATCTGCACATGAACAATGAGTTGGAATGTAACTAATGGTGTTACTCTTTATATTAGTTAAACAGACGTAAATTAAATAGTCTAAGATCAGTTTCAATGTCTTATTGCCATCCTTTCAAGTCTTCTATAATATCAGTCAAATCGTGATTGAATATTCAGAAAGTTGACATAAGCGTTGTATTCCATACTTTTCTGAGTACTCAATTCCGATTCCATTTTTCCCTACCCGTCCCAGCCCTAATTCTAAAGATGGGACTATGAATCTGTTCTGTCAGTGGTATTGCATATTCTCCCAAACACTGGACCAATTCTAATTTTTTTGTTTTCTGTTGTACATTTAAACTTGAGACTTGTTAACCATTCAATTTCAGAAACAGCACTGTCAGATATCTATGAACCCCTATACCTTTAAGAAACTTTTCTTCTGGGGACAAATTCAAGTAGCCATGCTTATGAACAACAGCATACGGATTAGTTGAGGAGGATAATTGAAAAATTGGTGCTGTAGACATACCTTGATAATTGAGACATACATTTCTGAAAAAAATCTCCATAGCCTTCAGTATTGCAATAATAATGGATCAAAATCTTTCTTTTGATTTTTACTAACACAACAGATACATTTTCAGCTTTCATGCCTTCTACACTTATCAAAACTTTGTTATCTCTCAGTACACATTAAAAAAACTCTTTGGTTAAGGAAAAGTGAGACAACCCAAATAAAACAGTACAGACATGGAGCCCACTGTAAACATGTCTACAGCACCAATTTTTCAATTATCCTCCTCAACTAATCCGTATGCTAATACCTCAATTTCTCCTCAACCCAAGGATCCCCATGAGTGTATAGACTATTTCACGCATCTTTTGTTCTGTTCGAGTTGTTATTGTTGATATACATAATGCATTTTGCATGTGACCTATTTATTACACGGTAATGAGAACTGCAGGAATAGGCCGTATATTGATATTATCCATTTGTGCTTTATATTAATGTAATTGCATCTGACGCATGAAGAGATACATTTTTGAAAGTTGGGATCATGTTTAAAGTAAGTGTTTTCTATTCGCCGTCATATGCGATGAACTGGGAACCAATTCTAAAGTATAACTTCACTCATCTGCATCCTTCTTGTTCTGAGTGTCAAAAATTGATATTGACTGTCATAGGGGTGGTGGGGTAGCCTAATGGTTAAAGTGTTGGCTCGACACGCCGAATACCCGGGTTCGAATCCCCACATGGGCACAATGTGTGAAACCCATTTCTGGTGTCCCCCGCCGTGATGTTGCTGGAATATTGCTGAAAGCGGCGTAAAACCAAGTTCAGTCAGTCAGTCAGTTGACTGTCATATTTGCCCCCTAGTATGGCTAGCATGTTCTAAAATACTGTGTTTAAGAGTATGTTTTACTGTTACCCACAGAAGCGCATGGGCGTTAAGTGTTCTACACCCATGAAGTTGAACCCAGATGCTTTGATTGATGGATAGCTGGAACGCCTGCACGGGTTACCCGTGGGTTCGTGCATAGCAGCTATGACCAACACCACCGCGCAGTAATCATTAACATCGTCGCCTTTGATTTCGGGGTTAACAAGGGCCTTTTTGGCTCTGAAGTGCTTGGTCACTGGTATGTGCGACCCACCTCTGAGCAGCATGTTGTTCGCTATGTCGAGATAAACGGTGTTTTCTCATGCGAGAATAACCCCTCAATCCCTGTTCTTTAGCTCGGAGTTTGAGGTCTCGCACGGTAGGGGGTTTGGTATATTTCATGCCGAGCAAGGTGAGCAGTTGGGGTTTCCTCATGCAGTAATAACCCACCAATCCACGACTTTTGGCGAGAGCTTTGAGCTTGCTGACGGTAGTCATGGTGTAAGCTTTATGCAGAGTCGGTGTTTAATATGGTGTTCTCAATGTGTAGATAACCCCGTCCCTTAAACTTTCATCCTGAGCTGCCAGTGATGTTTGTTGAGGTAGTCTTTCTTCTTGTCGTAAATAAGTTGGCTTCGAACTACGTCCCTTCCGTGGGCTTTGCACAACCCATAATGTCCTTTGACCCCTATACCTCATACTTTGCACACGTAATTGACATGGCCATTTCTCACACGGTTGGCATGCGAGTGGCAATATTCAGCCATACAGCGTTTACCGCAGGTTGTGGGCTGAATACCCATTTGCAATAATGAGTTCCAACAGGCCACATAACCAAATGAATGTGGCGACGGCAGCTATCGAAAGGTAGGCCCACAGTGTTTGGGGGATCCCAGTGTTTGGCCTTGGGTGTTTCTACCTTCTTATCGGCCGGTGTGTGGAAGGGGGAAACTGGTGTGCTATACTTCGAGGTCTTGTGGGCGACCTTCCAGACAAACATGGCAGCTACCGAAAGGTAGGCCAACCTTTGGGCCGATTCTAGCATCTGTCACACCTTTCTATTTCCCCCAGAAGTTCTTCCTCACTGTTGTCCTTGTCTAGTCTAGACATCTTCGTGGTAGCCGACGATGTATTCGCAGTTTGCTCCACACAAGCCTCGGGCCTTCCCAAGCAGACGTAGAAGTCCTGAAGCCAATGCTTAGCAATGCTTAGTAATGCTTAGTAATACTGTTCAAACTCAACAAGACGTCGCTGTCTCCCATGGACACCAAATGCTGGATCGCCGCCGACGGCGGCGTCACGACTTACGCGTACAGACACACGCTCATAAACCACTGACCTAAGGCCCAGCACTCGGACTGGGTTGTAACAGAAACACACACACACCTGATGTTGGGGGAGTTTCTAAGGCGCTGGGCTTGGTATCGAAAGGTGGCTCTGCTCGAAAATTGTTAATTTATACTTAGGGCTGGGAGCGGAGTTGATATATGATGACGCTCTTGGTTGGCCTGTAACAGAACAGGAGTTTCTGAGGCGCAAAATAAGGGTCTGGGCTGGGCATCGAATAATGCCTCTGCTTGATAATCGTTAATTTATACTTAGGGCTGGCAGCGGAGTTGGCATATAATGACACGCTTGGTTGGCCTGTAACAGAACCCCCATTCTGTATACTACTCCTTTTCTCCATGTACAGATTCGGAGGACCTATCCACTTCAGAAGGAAGCATTGAACATGTGAACGGAACAAATATGCTTGCCAGGAGCAAGGCCAACTCAGTTGGCAGTATTTCTAGACACGGCCTTCAAGAATCTGGAGAGGGTCAAGGACGGGTTCCCTGCTCCAAAATTCACTTTGGCAGATGCATACGTCCACAGTTTGGGGAATCTGGTTGTCACCCCACCCCACCCCACCCCACCCCACCCCACCCCACCCCACCCACAGATGTCTTCACACTCTGCCCTTAATGGAACAACACTACCTTCCTTATTGAGGATCGAGAACTTGTACATCAGGGTTTTACATGGCTCTTCGAAACTAGGAGTCCTGGGGACTCAGGGCATATTTTTTTGAGAGTCCATTTCCAAAATTGAGAGTCAATCAATTTGTGTGAAATCAATGATAATGGATGCTTCCCATTTGATAATGATTACGTTATGATATGTGTTCAATGTCATTAGAATAATGATTGTAAATAAAATGTTTACATATTAATGTGGGATGTCTTTACAAACTCAGAAAGTTCTTCTCCAGAAAAAAAAAATTATATTGCGTCCACAAGGACTCACAGGATTTTAGTTTGGGGGTACTTCACCAAATTTCTGCGTCCAATACGCAGGAATCTTGCGTCCCGTAAAACCCTGTGTACATATGAATGCTGCTATTCATAGAACCCTACCTGCCATCAACCTCACCTTGTCCGCTACAGAGGCTGTAGCCATGCTTCCACACAAGACGGGGCGGTGGGGTAGCCTAATGGTTAAAGCGTCCGCTCGTTACGCTGAAGACCCGGGTTCGAATCCCCACATGGGTACAATGTGTGAAGCCCATTTCTGGTGTCCCCCGCCGTGATGTTGCTGGAATATTGCTAAAAGCGGCGTAAAACCAAACTCAGTCAGTCAGTCGGTCCACACAAGACCAAGCACACATCAAAGGAGCAGTAGCCCTAGTGCATGAACAATTCCAAGTTGTGTTGTAAGATCACATATTTCCTTGGTTATATCATGGCTATCAGACGACGCGGTCTGTTGCACGACACCACCTGGGACGAACACTACAGACTAGACTTGTTTCGCCAGCCAAATCGCCAAATCAAATCTCTCTGCCTTTCGCCCCTGGCTTTCATCCTCCAGTATTCCTTGTACCAAAGAAAAAATCGGACATGCGCCAGCTGATATTCAACACAAAGATCGTCAATGCCACATATCTCCAGCCTCTGCCACACTTCAGAATGATCTCTGTAGCTCTACTTCGAATAATCCTCAAACCAGGAGACTTCATAATCAGTCATGATCTAGAAGATGCATATTTTCATGTCCCGATTTTTCCAGACCATCACAAGTACCTGCGGTTCATATTTCAAGACATCCACTACCAATGGAGGGTCTTCCTGCTTGGCATTTTTACATCCCTGTGCCTATTTACCCGCATCACAAAACCCATCACTCAGTTTATGCATCGTCAAGGACTCGTGTTTGAGACTTACCTCAATGATTGTGTACAAGCCCAAAGAGATAGAGAGATCCTCCTACAACATCTACATGTCACCATCAAGCTACTTCACCAGCTAGGGTGGATTATCAACATCAAGAAGTCATGAAGTTTTTGAAAGGCATTTAGAAGTTGGAAGAACATGAATACATGACACTTTTATGGATAACAACTTCTTTTTATTCTTTACACGACATTTCAGAGCTAATTCTTGCTCCTTCATCAGGTGAAAACTGAGTCAGTACAAAGAGTGAATATATATAGATAAAACATGTTTACACAATGCAAGGAGGGAGAATGTACAAAGATAACAATATAATTACGTAGCCAAAATTATAATTACGAAGCCAGTAAGATAGGGTTAATGCATAAAGAAAACAATGTATTGTGTACCCAAATCTAAGAGTGGGGTGGAGTGATGTACATAATAGGAAACCAGTTGGATAGGATTAATGTACAAAGATAAAAATGAACGGATGAAGCCAAGAGATTATACACTGGGAAGGCAAATGCCTTGGTCCCGATTAATGGCTGGCTTCTTTCTCAGGATCTCGATGCTTTCTTGAAGTTTCCGCTTCTTCCTGTGGTTGATGTTGGTGTGTAGACTCTGGGTTTGTTGCCAGGGAATGATGTGGTCAGGATTTTTGATGAGGTGTTCCGAAAGGGCAGATTTCATGTCAGATTTTTCTACAGAGGTCTTGTGAGCAGTCTGCTGATCTGGTGACTTATGGGACCTAGGTATGGGATACTTATGAGGATAGATGATGGGGCTGGTTTGGACTTGGGATTAGGGTATTCTTGCTGGGAGGCCAGTGTAACCGGGAGCTACACTCTCCGGTTTAATTTAATAATAATAAGAATATGTATTATTGTTGATTAATGTTATATTATTTTATGGTTGTGCATGCAGTAATATGTATGAATTTATAAATTGTGTGTTAACTGTGTATTTAACTGTAAAGGAAAGTTGTAAGTGAGAACCGGGAGCGCAGATAGTAACGGATTATAGATATTAATGGGATGTCCGAGGCGGGGTGACATCGGACGGTGTACCAAGTTGTAATTGAGTTCTGGGGCCATGGTCAGAGGGAGAATACGACTCGGACCATGTCACAGTGGACAAGGGGTAATGTAGCAGGGGGTTAATAGAGCCAAGGGACAGTGGCAGCTAGGTATAAGCCTTGTTACCTGTCACTAGTATAGGGGCTTGTAGTCGATCAAGGCTTAATAATTAGGTATAGCATATGACATCTAAAGGACAGTCCAGCAAAACAGTCATGTTCTGGACTTCTGATTTGATGAATTATGGTCTTTGATGTAGGAAAGTTTGGGGATAAAACTAGGGGGAAAAGTTAGGTTCGGGGAGACGGTTTTATGGACTAACGTTAAGTGGTCAGAGAGGTCGCTAAGCTCCCGGACATTCAGAATTACTTACAGCACGCTTGCTAAGTATCTGAATTGTTAAACCGTTGATACTAAATAAAACCACTAGAGCGATCCCACGAAGTTTTGACTTTGATTGTTCCTGTTTGCCGGCCACCTGCGAGAAGTTCCAAGTCAAAAGAACCAGGTTACAGGCTAGACAGCGTGGTCAATCCGACTTTTCTTGGTGCCGTGACCCGGATTTGGTAAAAGAAAACTTCAGACGGTGGAACGGACAAACCCACGGCAACACATCTCAAGGTAAGCTCTACTGTACGTTTTTAATTCGTTTTGTTGGCTAGTTAATAAAGTAAGGGTATAGGTTAATTTTACAGGGATTAGGAAGTAGTACAAAAAGGTAGCACCAGATATAATATGAGTAAAAGATTTATCGCAAAAACTTTTAGTGAACGGGTAGCCTGCGAAATTAGATTCAGTGCAGAGCTGATAGAGAGGGATATGGGGGAAGAATTAGTAAACAAATCCCCGTTTCTCAGGTCTTGGATCACTTGTCAAAAGATACAAGGGAAATATAACGAGAATAACTCTCCAGAAGCAATAATACAAGTATTCTTTTTCCTGTCGAAAAAGAGGTTTGAAGCAGAACTGGCCAGGAAAGATATCTTACGTAAAGAAATAGCGGAAAGAAAGCGGGAATTGAGACTGATGGACGCACGTAGATGGAAATAAGCAAATGAAGAAATTGAGATACATATAGGAATCAGAAAATGGCAGAAGGAAATGATAGGGTGCCCGACCTTCCGGCAGACTTAGTTGCATCTCACTTGACACGAGTTGAGAAGGCCATACAAGCCCAGGGTTTACCCCAGCAAGTTAGGAATTTTTCGGGGGAAGGATATAAGAGATTCACTGATTGGGTGAAAGAAGTAGAAAAAGCGTGCATTTCAGTTAGCGCTTCAGATAACGCAAAATGTACGTTAGCTATCCAGACAGCGGTAGGACCAGCTGCTGACTTTCTAGTTAGAAAAGTAAGGGAAAACCCTCAAATCACTTGGGCGCAACTCAAGGCACAACTCAAGGATAGGTTTAGTGATTTAAGCGATGTGCAATACGCACAACAAAAATTAAAGAAACTCAAACAGGCTGCTGAGAGGCAGTACAAGGATATTTTGACAGACTGCTATCCTTGGCTGACGAGTGTTATACCTCGGAAGAACTACAGACGGCCGTTATACAAAGTATTTTAACGGATATCTTTATCGACGGACTAAGGGATGATCATATAGCAAGAAGGCTAATTAGGGAACGGCCAGCAAATTTGCAGGATGCCCTTAGGAAGGCGTCAGTTGAACAGCAAGCTACCAGGACGTACAATCTAAGACGTCATAGGGAGGAAGTTCCCATGGAGGTAGATTCTCTGGGAAAGGACGCGAGGTATGAGGCATTAGAAAGACAAACAGATCTATTGACTAGTAGGACAGAGGCATTGGCAGACAGCATTGAAAAATTATTAACTTTGAATGCAGCCCAATCTCAAACTAGAGTACCTACTAATCCAAGTAATGCAAGGAAAGGGCAGAACATTTCACAAATGGGGAGAACACAAATGGGGAGAAATGCTCCATGGCAATCTACCCCACAACCAACAGGGTACCAGACTACCTGGCCCGAGACCAACTAGTCAACCCCGACCACAGTATCAGTGGGCTCCGGATGGGTCACCCATATGTGCATACTGTGGGGTAATAGGACACACTAGGAGAAATTGTAGGAAACGGTACCAAAACGTGCCGCCGCAGGGAAACTGAAAACCCTGAGTGAGAAATGCCGTACTCACTCAAGGGCTAAAGATACGGCAGCCGAGGCAACTGAGAAGGAATTAGGGGGGGGTTATCTACAATTTTAGGGGTAGGACACTTACAGATAGAAGCTTTAGTGGATACCGGGGGCAGACATAAGTGTGATAGATAAGGATAATTTTGACAAAATACCTAAGAGATGGATTTCAGCATACGAGACAAACCCAAGCACCCTAGTACCAATGGTAGGAGTATCAGGGAAAAGTTTAAATGTAGTGGCTAAGGCCAAAATTGAAGTTAAGATAGGAAGGGCTAAATTCAATGTGAAAGTTCAAATTATCAAGAATTTAAGAAAGAAAATGATCTTAGGAAATGATTTTTTAACAGGATTCGGGGCAATGATAGATTTTAATAAGAAAACTCTAGCTGTGAAAGGGGAAATAGCAATATTAAAACCTGAAAGAAGGAGGAGATCGGAGAACCAACTATATCTAGTCAAAGCACAAAAGGCTATGCATATAGCTCCTAGATCAGTAACTAGAGTTACATGTGAAATCGGGAAAAACACTGCTCACCCGTGTGTGGTAATATTACCTTTGGATAATGCCACATTTTTGAAAAATCAGTCAGGGCTGCTCATGGCCAGTGCTATAGATTACCCAAAAGCCGAGAAAGTAAAAGTAGAAGTGGTTGATATGACGGGACGAGCCTACAGAATTAAGAAGCAACAAGTAGTGGCAGTAGCAGAAGGCGTGCCTGAGGGAAATATAAAATCCTTAGAAGAAGTAGTTGAAGTAGGCAAGGATGAATTTCCACCACCTAAAGAAATCAATCATGTAGGGCAGTCTGAAGAAACAGATAGATTTAGGAAAAAAGAATTAAATCACATACTCCCAGGCCAAAGATATGTACTACGAAAACTATTGAAAGCAAATGCAGAGTTATTCGTAGAAACAGATTTGGAGCTAGGAAGAACAGACATTATCAAAGCAAAACTGGATACCGGTGACCATCCACCATTTAGACAAAAACCCTATCGGGTACCCTTAAACCAACGACCTGAACTGGAGAAGAAAATACATGATTTGTTAGATGCCGGAATCATAAGACCATCCACCAGTGAGTACGCTTCCCCAGTAGTATTAGTGCAGCAACCAAACAAACCTCTGAGGGTATGTATAGACATGAGATTATTGAATCGTCAGTTAAGACAGAATAGCTATCCATTACCTCATATGGAAGATGTAATAGCGGATCTGGGAAAAGCTAACTATTTCACAGTCTTGAAGAGTGGGTATTTTCAAATAGAATTAGAGGAAGAATCAAAAGCTAAGACGGCTTTTAGCACCAGATATGGGTTGTACGAGTTTAATAGACTACCTTTTGGCATTTCCACTGCTCCATCAATATTTCAGAATTTAATGGACAAGATTATGGCTGGAGCTCTGGATCAGTACGTTAAGGCATTTATAGATGACATTTTAGTGTATTCAAAGACTTTTGAAGAACATCTAAAACACTTGGAGGATGTATTTACTCGGCTGAGAAAGGCAGGGCTTAGACTAAAAACATCTAAATGTGAACTCCTTAAGAGGAAAATTAAAAATCTAGGTCATGAAATATCAAAAGAGGGGATAAAGCCTAACCCAGAGAAAATAGAAGTAATACAGAAATTACAAAGACCAGAAACAGTGAAACAAATTAGATCATTCATAGGGTGTTTGTCGTTTTACCGGAAATTTATACCCAACCTTTCGGAGATAGCTCAGCCATTAACAGCAATGACGCGGAAGAATGCAAAATTCGATTGGACGGAGCAGGTGAACGCAGCATTTGAAGAATTGAAGTATAGACTGACAGTAGCGCCTGTACTGGCCTCCGCAGATCCAACCAAACCTTATAAGTTATACACAGATGCTTCTCTTCACGCAGTAGAGGGTATTCTGACCCAAGAATATGACGATGGGGAAAAGGTGATACAATATGTATCGCACCAGTTAAGTCCAGGACAACAGAAATGGCCATGCATTGAGAGGGAAGCATACGCCATAATCTACAATATCATATAGCTAAGGCACTACTTAGTTGGAGCGGAATTCACAATTTTCACTGATCACAAACCATTGAGATCTCTATTTACGGCAGAAATGAAAAACCCAAGAATACAGAGATGGGCAATTATTTTGGACGAAATGAATTGTGAGATAAAACACACTCCGGGAAAGGATAACGCCCACGCAGATATGCTTTCTCGCCTGAAGGCCACAGAGCCTTACGAAGCTGATGACGTAGATAGACAAATATATGTGGTAGGCACAGACAAACCTAGGGCTGGCATATCTGATAAATCAACAGAGGACTATGTTCTGCTAGAAGGTATTTTGTACCACATAAATCGGCCAATCAAAAATGATAGAAGTCCCTCACTACAACTGAACCTACCCTGCAGAATGTCTACAGTGATTTTGGAAGGAATACATAACAATGTATATGGTGGGCACACTGGTGTAGACAAAACGTATGATAAGATACGAAGTAGGTATTATTGGCCCGGCATGTACAAAGATGTAGTCAACTATGTAGGAAAGTGCGATAAATGCAACGCAAAGAAACTGTGCAGGCAGAAAGTGTTACTGCAGGATATGCCGCAGCCAGAGTACCCTTATCAAATCATAGGGATAGACACTTGCGGAGATTTCCCGTTGAGTGACAGTGGAAACAGGTATATGCTTACTATAATAGATCACTTTAGCGGGTGGCCAGAAGTGGTACCTATACCTGATAAGAGAGCAGAGACAGTAGCTAGAGTATTATTAGAAGAGATAATACCTAGGCATGCGTGTCCTAAAAGGATTATCTCGGACAGAGGCACTGAATTTTGTAATGAAGTGATTTCCCAAATCACGAGTCAGCTGAATATTAATCACATAAGAACCTCGGCCTACCATCCAGCATCTAATGGGAAAACCGAAAGGTTTCATAGATTTTTGAAAGACACAATGAGCAAATTTGTGAATAGGAAGCAGACGGACTGGGACAGATATATAGCTCCTATATTGATGGCATACCGTACTTCGGTGAATGAAAGCTCAAAATTCACCCCATATTTCTTGATGTATGGGAGAGATCCTCTGTTACCCATGGACACACTATTAGAACCACAACTGAAATATGTAGGTGAAGATTATGTTCCTACAATGTTACAGCGGTTGAATAGCGCTTACACGGAAGTTAAACAGAATATGGAAGAGAGCAGGCAGAAGAATAAAATTCAGTTTGCAAAACGGGCTAAAGCATGTGAGTTTGAAGTAGGAGATGCAGTCTACTATTATGATACCACTACTCCTTTGGGCGTAGCAGCAAAACTGACAACGAAATGGAAGCCTTACTATAGGATAATTGAGCAGGTTTCGCCAGTGAATTTTAGGATAAGGCATCAGCTTTCGGGGAAAACGAAGTTAGTACACGCAGAGAATATAAGGGGGGCACATCCTGATAATACTTGGGATGAGGAACGAGAACAATATCAACAAGTATTAAGTAAGACTAGGGCAAAGAATGACAAGAAACCAGTGCCGTTAGGGACGAGAATTCAACCTATGAGAAGAGCTAAGTTGAATGTACCTAACACAGGGAACAGCAGGGAGCGTACAATGGGGGGAAACAGAACTACAGGGTTACGACTCGGGAGATGAAAGTATGGATATTGACCCCGAGGCAGATTACGACCAAATGACAGGTGTTAATGATACACCTGTAC
This sequence comes from Haliotis rubra, assembly GCF_003918875.1. Lineage (NCBI taxonomy): Eukaryota > Metazoa > Mollusca > Gastropoda > Lepetellida > Haliotidae > Haliotis > Haliotis rubra. Next base: position 147,989 of record NW_025764986.1, on the reverse strand, counting down.
ATGGTCAAGGACCTCTTGATATGAACGATGCTGACGTAGATGAACCAAGGACGAATAATAATGACGAACTTGATCTAGGTAGTGACAGTTCGTACGATACAGAGGACGAGTTGCCGCTCGTACATTGGTCAGCAGTCACACCTACTGACGAGGCTCTAGACGTAGATGACCCCAGATCATGTAGGGAAGGTCTGAAGAGGAGGGTGGTCTCATCACCTCTGACGAATACAGACGGAAAAAGGGCAAGGACGGACACAGGTTCTTCAGACGAAACCGAAATAGAGTTTTTGGATTCGGAGAATGTTTCTGAACCTCAGAACTCTGGACTAACCAGTAAACTGATGAGAATGATAGGCCTTTGGTAAAGGTGCTAAGAAAAGAAAACTCACGTTTCAATTTAATATGCATAAATTGACAGAGTAGGGATCCGAATGACTAGCATGTTGAGTCAGTAGGATCAGGGTATGATCAGCAAGGATGCTATCACACCAAGATAAGTAAATTAACTGGTTAAGTCTCTGCATACACATGTAGTATGGCGGAATTGGGTATACGTGAAATCTGTATATAATGATATGTAATCGTGTTACCCAATTTGTGTAGTAACGTGTTAGTGAGGGGATATAATGTGATGGATTTTGCATTACAGATGGGAGGAGGGCTTCTCTCAGCTCTATTGCTATCAGGGTTAGTTTTATTGATGTCGACTATACAACAAGGGATGACATTGCCAGGGGTGAAATTTGTGCACTTAAACGACGTGTATGCTTCTTACAGTACATGGTTAGTATCCTTTACTGTGGACCTACGACCGTACGACCGACAGCTTGATACAATTAGGGACAATGTAGGCATTTTTAAAAATACAGTGAATGAATTACGAATTCCGAAAGGTAAATACGAGGGCATAACTAAGTATGTACACACAAGTATTAAGGCCTTACTAACTAAGGAAAGTCAGCAGATTTTGGATAAATACAATAGGTTTAGAAACATTTATGACAGGCTACGAACTATTACTACGACACAAAAGGTTAGAAGACAGAAGAGAGCGTTACTGAACGTAGGTGGATTTTTATCTCAATTATTTGGTACAGCAAGTCAAGATGACATGGATAAAGTAAGACTACATATAAATTCCATAAAAGAGAGCCAGGAGAAGGTTATTCATGTTTTGGAACACAGTTTAACTATACTGAACGTTACGAACACAGACATACAAGTGAATCGCGCAATTATGAAAAGGATAGGAAATATTACTGTAGCTATGCCGACAAAGATCTATGATTTGTATGATAGAATCAGTTTAGGTTTGAGACCCTTATTATCCTACACGGAAACAGTGGGACAAATTCACGCTGTGTTTCACTTACTGGATAATGCTGTAAGTGCTCTTGGCGCAACTTTACAAGAAATGTTTAGACAAGTACAACGTTGTCTACGAGGCCAAAATTCAAGAATGTTAATTCCTGAACATGCACTAAAAAGGGCTTTATTGACTCTCAAACGGAAGTTACCACCTAGTCTTAGATTACCCTACGTAGTTAGCAAGGAGAATTTACAACGTTATTATCAAAATTTTAGAACAACTCTTTTACCCGATCGGAATTCATTTCATGTAATAATAATAATACCTTTACTCCAAGTATCTACGTACTTTGAATTATATAAGATGGTAATGGTGCCAACTCCTGACAAGTCAGGGAATGCAACATATACTTTTATAACTGAAACACCTTATTTAGCTATATCACCTGATAAAGGAAAATATACAATGTTAGATAAAACTGAGGTAAATGAGTGTATTCAGCAAGATATTACCTACTGCCCGCTGATTGCAGCTACCTATGTCACCAATACCGTGCCGGGCTGTCTCACTTCCCTATTTCTACAAAAATTTGAAGACATTCGGAAGAATTGTAAGCAAAATATTCAGAAATCACCAAACCTTCCCGGTTATAAAATCGCTAACAAAAGGCCAGTGGCTAATTTCTACAAAGGATAGCTTAGATGTAGAACTGACCTGTTTACCTCCTGATTCTGATTCGTCTACCGTTATTGAAGTGAAACCAGGGACGAGCGTAACTGAAATACCTATCAGGTGCGCAGCTCACTCTACTCATTTCAGTCTACCCGTTTACTTGAGGCCTGAATCACAATATAAAATCCGACCAAGCCTACATAAAGAACTAAATTTGGAATTGTATACCATTTCGACTCCCGAAACCGGTCTCCCATTTTGCTACTACCACCTTTGAGCCTATAACATATAAACCGTTGGAAGAAAAGGAGAATGATGGCATTGATCAGTTGATGAATGAATTAGATGAGGCTGAACAGGATATACAGTTTGAAGATTATGATGGGAATTTTCTATCATCCACTTTGCTAGTTTGGTATATCCTTACTGGGGTTTGTGTAGTAGCAATTGTTATACTAGTACTGATAATTATATATTTAAAAAGTAGGTGTAGCGCTAAGAATCTAGCCAACGAACGAATTGAAAATAATCTGGTAGAGCTGAGAGAGATAGCCCGTCCGTCCGTTCCAAGAGTTCGAGCAAGCACCAGTCATGCCTTTGCTGAATCCTGTCGAATGTATGTTCCGGAAACCATCCCGAGACCAACACCACGGATAACAGGTCGGAAAAGAAAACGATCAGCGTCCCCAGGCGAGAGCCTGAGGGAAGAAACGAACGAGCAAGAGAGAGAGCTAGAGGGTGAGATAAGCCCCCTGGCACCTCTTGATCTTACGACGAAATCTACTGAGAGTGCTGGGTCGTTCCGACTGGTGAACTGATGGAGGAGTTCAAGAGACAGATTCAAGGATGTCTTTACGACTGGTGTATGTGCTTGAAATGTGATTCTATATGGAAATCATCAAGATTGTGTTGTGCGGAACCGGAATTCATGTATATTACTGAAAATATATATGTGCGTATTGGCGGTGACGGCAAAATTCACATATTGGACATTGTAAAGGACTCTGTATATAACTTGACTATTATTGGTCACTTGAGTGGTATGAACATTAATTATATGAGATGACAGACGCTTGGGTGAATACACCGTGGAAGGTAGGACTGAAGCTGTGAAGTCCTTCCATATTAAGTGTGTCTGAACTCACCAATGTCATCATACCAAGAACCTCGACGGGTGAACAGACTGAACTGTTAATATATTGGATTAGTAATATACTGATATGCAAGAAAATTCTACGGTGTAGTATTTTCTTACCCTAAGAAGGGGAAGATTGTAACCGGGAGCTACACTCTCCGGTTTAATTTAATAATAATAAGAATATGTATTATTGTTGATTAATGTTATATTATTTTATGGTTGTGCATGCAGTAATATGTATGAATTTATAAATTGTGTGTTAACTGTGTATTTAACTGTAAAGGAAAGTTGTACGTGAGAACCGGGAGCGCAGATAGTAACGGATTATAGATATTAATGGGATGTCCGAGGCGGGGTGACATCGGACGGTGTACCAAGTTGTAATTGAGTTCTGGGGCCATGGTCAGAGGGAGAATACGACTCGGACCATGTCACAGTGGACAAGGGGTAATGTAGCAGGGGATTAATAGAGCCAAGGGACAGTGGCAGCTAGGTATAAGCCTTGTTACCTGTCACTAGTATAGGGGCTTGTAGTCAATCAAGGCTTAATAATTAGGTATAGCATATGACATCTAAAGGACAGTCCAGCAAAACAGTCATGTTCTGGACTTCTGATTTGATGAATTATGGTCTTTGATGTAGGAAAGTTTGGGGATAAAACTAGGGGGAAAAGTTAGGTTCGGGGAGACGGTTTGCGGGACTAACGTTAAGTGGTCAGAGGTCGCTGCGCTCCCGGACATTCAGAATTACTTACAGCACGCTTGCTAAGTATCTGAATTGTTAAACCGTTGATACTAAATAAAAACCACTAGACGATCCACGAAGTTTTGACTTCGATTGTTCCTGTTTGCCGGCCACCTGCGAGAAGTTCCAAATCAAAAGAACCAGGTTACACCAGGGTTTTGCATATGGTCTTCTCTAGTTGCTGTTTAGGGTAACCGTTGAGGGCGCTGAAGGTGTGCTTTAGGTAATGAATTTCTTGGCTGAGGCTGTCTGAATTGCAGATGGCTATTCTCACACAAAGGTCCTCAGAAACTACCTAGTTCTCCTGAATTACACACAACATTAGATCACAAACTTTTCTGGAAGAACTTGATGGTTTCTTGTTGAACTCTTAATACCATCAATTCATCTGTGCTATTCTCTCAATATACAGAGAGAACCTCTCTAGTTAACGGTGGGGCCCAGAATCGCTACTGTGACAAAACTGTTCTCTGACAATTTTGACTCCTCCCCCCCGAAATAATGTCCTACGTCATACAAAAATGACTCATATCCAATCTTAATAATTAGTTACTTTCATTAGTCCCTTTTGGAGACTTGATTTGGTACCATCAAATTCTTCCTGTCATTAAATGACACTGCTAGTTATCCTTAAGCCATCCATCAACCAAACATTGACATATCTAACTAATATATCAGACTGGTAGATACTTTATCAAATCCAGATCTTGTGTAACCCATGCTTGTAGTAAGAGGTGACTAATGGGATCAAGTGGTCAGACTTTCTGACTTGGTTGACACGTGTCATCGTATCCCAGTTGCGTAGATCAATGTTCATGGTATTGATCCCTGGATTGTCTGGTCCAGACTCGATTACTTACAGACCGCCGTCATATAGCTGGAATATTGCTGAGTGTGGCGTAAAATGTATGTTGTGCAGTTTTTGGAATTAAGTTTGGAAATTACGATTGTGTATCAGAATCCTAATGTTAGACATTATTTAAATGGTTTCTTGATTTAAATACTGTATGAGAAAACCTTAATGACATGATGACTCACTTAATTTCAATCTCCTATACAAAATTTAATCATTATTTGATCAATGTCTATATTTTACAGGGCAGGCTGTCACAACCATTGATGCCTCTGTACTGCAAAACATGGAACTGTACAGAACACAGAATATTTCCTGTGACATAGCTGGGACATTGAAAACTGGTGTCCAGTGGATCAGGCCTGATAAAACTTTGGTATCTTCATGTGCAGGTGCTACAAATTGTCTGCCAAGTTCAGGATACAGTAATCCTGTAGCCACTACCACAAGAAATGTGTTGGAGATAGCAAACACTACATTTTTGGATGCTGGTTTGTGGACATGTATTGATGGTGCAGATGGACAACCGTCTGAAGAAATCGTTTATGTAATGCGTAAGTTCTTAAATCATTTGCATTAATCAGCTGGACAATTAGTGTTAGTGTATTTCATGATTCATGATTCAGTCCTGAAAGATTACTTTTCATATTTGAAAGATCTATCTTTCTAACTTAGGAAATGTTATTGAGGGTCTATATCACTACTTAAGGAATATGCAGTGTATGTTACATTTGGGATTACACTTTCTCAGTAAAGTACAGTACTTTTGTAATGTTGAGTTTCATGTGGGATTCCAGTAAAATAAGTGGGAAAAAAATCACTGAACCTCAAAAAAATTGGTACAGAATATCTTTTGTGTTTATATCATTTACAATAGTTTTGTAAACAATATCCTCCCTTGGATGTTGATACTAAGTGGCTTTTGGGGGGCCAAACTATGAAAAATGGTATTTTTCAATTAATTTTTGTCTATGTGAAAATAAGTCCAGGTATAAAACCTTGGAAAACATACAACTGACATGTACAAGAAGGTAAATAGTGAAAGTTAAAATTGAAACAATATCATGACATGAGGTTTGAACTTGAATTTTGGACACTCAAGCGCACAGGAGACGGGTAAGTGAGAGTTATCTCCCCTTTGTTTACAATATATTGAAATAGCAGAAAGGAAAGACAAGATTCTATCTTTGGTGAAACGCTAACTAGATCAGGCAATGTTAGCATAATAGATAAAGGATTAAAAACACAACTGAAATCTGCAAGTAAAGGGTGAGGTGAGGTGAAATTGGGTTTAAATTCGTGCTTGAAAATACTTCGCTCATATTACGACGTGCATGCGTGTGTATGTGTATGAGCGGCTGTTTGTACTAGCCCAGACTGAAGCTGGTTTTATAGTGAGTGCTAGCCCACTGAGATACCATGCAGCAGTAAAGCATGAATACCCCACTCAGACACATTATTCTGACTCCGAGCCAACCAGTCCTTGTTGTACCCATTGATGCCGAGCGCTAGGCAGGGACCAACAAGTACCATATATTGTAACGTCTTTTGGTATGACGTGGTCGGGGATCGAAACCGCAACCTTCCGCTCTCTGGGCGGATGCTCAAACCACTACACCACGGAGGTGGTCTTGCAATTAAAAGAGATGATGATGAGGACTGAGGTGATTCAGCTCCCATTATTAGCCCACAGAACTGAATGCACTGAGGTCATGTAAGACTACGCACCTTGGTGATAAATGGGATATTCTGTATCAAGATTTAACAGAACTTGAAGAAACATATGCCAGAATGATAGATTAGGAAAATATGATAACATTTATATTTTCTATGCTATATATTAATTTTAAAACAATTTCTAAAGGTGATTGAAGGATAAGTCTGTTCTCTTTTAACTTTAAGTGGCAACTACATATTATTATGTGAGCAGAACTGAGTGAACCACAACTACCGGTAATATTTATATTGTTAATGGTAATTTTTTATCTGATTTGAAACCTCAGCAACACTTAAAAAAACAGACTGAAATCTGCAGAGAAAAATTTGGATAGATTCACATAAACAGCATTTGTAACACATTTTTTTCAATGAAAAATGTACCAATCTCTTTCTTAAATTGGAAAAATCGTTAACTTAGGCTCCTTGTAGTGAGTGCATTAAGTTTTACACCACACTCAGCAATATTCCAGCTATATGGTGGCGGCCTGTAAATAATCATGTCTTGACCAGACAATCCAGTGATCAGCAGCATAAGCATCGATCCACACAACTTGGATATGACAACGTGTCAACGAAGTCAGCAAGCCTGACCACCCGATCTCGTTAGTTGCCTTTTATGGCAAGCCTGGGCTACTGAAGATCTTCATGGGTGCCAGGGTGCTTGTTGAAAGCTCTAGTAAGATTTTGAAAGTACAACCAGCATTACCCTTCTCACTACCAGTAAATTTTTTTAATAATATCAGTATTTTCTTAACTGAAATTACTAAAGAACAAATACTCTAAGTCTTTCAAATCTTTAATAGTAGGTGGTGCATGCTTGTTTATGAATCATCTCAAAATTCTTCTCAGGAAACAAAAAGATGTCTGACTGACACAGGGATGACTATATATCTCATGGTATTACACGTCGTTGGGAGTAACTGTCATGAAATCATGTGCAATCGATGTACCGGTAAGTGAAAGACTATTGCAAGCACTGTTGAAGCATATCACCTCAAATATTGACATTGACAACTCAAATATTCAAGTTAGTCTGAACACAACCCTTCAAATTATTGGACTCCTTTAATCAGAATATCTTGTTTTGCTCGGAACAGCATTCTCACCAAGCATGATAATCAAAATGGCTCCAAATATGATACGGTAGTCAAACCAACCTTACTGGAGATGGGACTTGCCCCAGGGGAAGGCACAGCACCCGATCAAGACTATCTTGGTCAAACCATATGAAAACTGAGTGTCCGAAAGCGACAGAATGGCCTGCAAATCCTCAAATAAACGGCAAGTTGCTTAAGCTGCATTGGGACAATGCCATGCCCATGTATGCTTTCCTGACGTAGCAAAATCTGCGAAATCAATTCCGGCGGCTTAAAAATCTCTTGCCCCTGCACAAGTTCAACCCATAACTGGTGCACGTCAGGAACCTTTGCATGAGCAGAATGCTCAAGTGGCAGCAGACACAAAACTTCTAATGGATGTCTGCGTCAACCTCTTTCCTCTTCCTGTTGGTAAGTCTTCTTGTACAGAGCCAATTGGCCCCCGAAATTTCAGACCCTCATTCTTCCTCTTCTTCAGTTACAGATCTTTACGAAAATCCTGTGTATAATTTGTTTCATTCTATTTATGATGAAATATCCGACATACCTTTAGAAAAACGGAGGCCAATCAAGCAAACAACTGAATCTTTTCCCAACAATGAAATTAATTTATTAAATGACATTATCTCTATGAAACTTTCAGCAGACTGTACATTACATGAAGTGAATTGTTGTGTCTATGCTGCCGCTCAAACCTTGGAGGAACATTACATGGTTTCCAAAGAAAACTCATCTAATACTAAAAACAATACGCCAAAGAAAAAGTGGTTTCAAGTAAAACTGACGAAAACTAGAAAATACATTTCCTGGATAGAGCTGTGCCTGAAGTTAAGATCATCAGGGAGAAAATTGAAATTACAGTATAAGACAACCAAAAAAAGATACTTCTTCAAATTGTCAATTCCCTTAAGGCAAAAATAAAGGCTTTGACTGAAAGAAAGAGAAAATGGAAAAATAAAAATAAATTCATCAAACAAAATAAACTTTTCAGAAATAATGAAAACGCTTCTACAGGCAACTTAAAACAAATTGTTATGGTGAGCATAATAAACGGTCTCCCGTGGATGCCAGTGAAAGGTTCTGGAAACAGTTGTGGTCTGTACCCTCCGACTGTAACCTTGAGGCACCATGGGTCTGTGATTATGACCATGCAATGCATGAGAAAGTAACTAGGTCGTTTGTCTGCTACATCTCACCAGATTGCCTGAAAAGTGTCATCAAAAAGTCCAAATCTAATACAGCTCCAGGGCCTGATGGCATTCGAAACCGGTACTGGAAACTACAGTCAAATCCCGATGAGTCGAATCGCTGGGGACCAAGTAAAAGATTCGGCTTATCGATGTATTTGAGACATAGGTATGTCGATGAGGGTAGAAAAAAAGATGATTCAATATTGAACAATTCCTTTATTCAGCACATCATATCTAAATATAGCACAACAATACATTAAGTGACATAGATAATGGATAATAATGGATAATGGAAACAAACATTATACAAATGAGAACACATTTCAATACTAGCACAATAAAATACAAAATACATTTACCTCTTAAAATCCATGAACAAAATCTATCGGCAATCGATAGATATACTTGTACATGCCGCCATATTGAATCTTATTAATACAAAAAGATGAACTCATTTTGGAAAAAGTCTGACATTAATGTTTGTTTCTGTGAATTTCCCTTACATTTATCCACAAATTCACCGACGCTTGCCAAGTGGGAAAATGTTCGTTGTTTGTACCTGGAACCGACTCGAGACATTCCTCCAGTCCTTCACAGAACTTTATCGCTTTTCCGATACGGATGGTGGTGGTTTGACAGCAGGGTGCGTCTCGTCTTCAGCGTCAGACGAGTCGTCGTTGTGACAGGTGCTAATTCTTTCGTTTCCGTAACATCACTAATCTGCCCTTTGAACTCACCCGACAATAGCGGAAAGGTGCGAGCTGCGCTGGTTTGTTAATTCGATCAGTTACATGTAGTTGGATCACCAATTAACTTCTCATTGACTGACTTCGGCTTATGTATACAAGATTACTATTGTTTGAATCTCATGGGACCAAATTTCCATTTCGAGTCATCATGTGTATTTATGAGACGAATTTGTGTAACCGGAAATCAAATGATGACAAAAATAGCAGGGAATGGTCGGGAGCGACAGGTACTTCGTGTTATGCATAATATTCGAGACACCGGCATTCGACTCATCGGGATTTGACTGTATTCCCATGTGTCCAAACACCATTACTTCACTGTTTCAATTCTCTTGTGGACACAGGTGATGTTCCTCCATGGTTCTGCAAAGGTCGCACAATGCTCCTTCCAAAAAAAAGACTTGACTGATCCCAAAAACTTCCGCCCTATCACATGTTGGAATACACAATACAAATTATTCACAGGGTGTTTGACAAACCTTGTGTCATCATACTGCTCTGCTAATGATATCATTTAGAGAGAGCAGAAGAGGGCGAGAAAGGGATGTTGGGGGTGCAAGGATCAACTTCTTGTACAGAAAATGATTTTGGAAGAGGCTAAATAATATCACCGCAACCTCTCTATGTGCTGGATTGACTACAAAAATGCATACAACTCTGTTCCTCATGAATGGATTCTCAAGTCTTTTCGTTGTATTGACCTCCCTGAGCAACTACTTGATTTACTCAAGTCTTTAATGAGTTGATGGTCGACTCAACTTCAGATGTATTTCAGATGTACTTGCAAGGGCAGGTGCAAACTTCGGAATCTATTCGTCAGAAGGGGAATATTCCAAGGGGACTCCTTCAGTCCTTTGCCTTTTTATTTGCTCAACAAAGAGGAGGGTTACCACCCCGGACCTCCTCAGCACAGATTCCCAACACCACTTACTCATCTTCTTTACATGGATGACATCAAGCTCCTTGCCAAAGGAGAAACCAATTTGAAAAAGCAGGTTCTCCAAGTCAAGTCGTTTTCTAATGATATTGTCATGACATTTGGACTCGACAAATGTAATACTCTTCATTTGAAATGTGGCAAGGTAGCTAATGGGGGATAGGTCAAGTTACAGTGGGGAGGAGTTATTGAGCATCTTGTGGAAGATCAGGCATACACCTATCTTGGAATGCAAGTTCAAGACAAGCTCCAAAAAGAGCTCTCGCTTAAAGAAAATCCGGAGCTCAGTGCAAAATGCCTGAAACAAGGTCAAAGCCACCAATAATTTTGCTGTGCCAGTCCTCTCCTGTTCCTTTGGAGTAGTTGATTGTACAAAACAAGACATCCAGAGTCTTGACCGCCTGACCAGAAGGATCATGTCTGATAACAGGGCCCACCACCCTCATTCCTCTCTTAACCGTTTATATATGCCAATCAATTCTGGAGGTCGGGGTTTGATTAATGTGGAGGCTCTTCTGTATAGAATGCTTTTGTGTACTTTTGCACATATTTATTTATGGGATGATCCTCTGGTGATGCATGTCAAGACTCATGATGAAAGCAAGGAATTCCACAGCTATTTTAAGCGTGCCAAGGTTGTTGGACAGAATCTGAAATTTGAGGTTGATTTTGTTGATGGCGATGTACTGCTGGACAGTACAATGATGGGAGTAAACCAGGTGAAACCTTCACCAAGTCTGCCCAGAGTCGGTCTTTTGTGGAGAAGCTTTCTGAGAAGCAATTGCATCGTGTGTACATGCAGTGGGTGGAACAGAATAGCTATCCCACTGACTTCTTTGCCTGGATGAAGTCGGCTGGTCTTAAATGTGAAACTGAGGGCTTCCTTTTTGCTACTCAGGACCAGTCACTTCCCACTCGTAATGACCAAAATGTGATTCTTAAGGAAAATAATAACATGAAATGCCGACTGTATAATCAATTTACAGAGACTGTCCAACACCTTGTCAGTGGATGCCCTTCCTTGGCACAAACAGCATACATTAAATGACATGATGGCATGGCTTGTTGCTTTTACTGTCGTCTCCGCCATGTCTGTGGCTTTGACCCTGAGGTCCATCCATGGTACGACCCCGAACATGTCCAGGGCGTCATGGAAAATGATGCTTTCAAAGTTCTGTGGAATAGGCCCATATACAGCCTCAGAAGAATTCCAGCTAACAAACCTGATTTTGTTCTTTTTGATAAAGCCAATGAATTTATTTATATCATTGAATTTTCTGTCCCTTTTGACACCAATGTGATTGGCAAGATTCAGGAAAAGTATGATAAATATGCAGACCTTGCCTTTGAAATGTCTGGCTTGCATCCAAAGTACACTGTTGTCAGGCTCCTCATTGTTCTCGGTGCCCTTGGTTTGGTACCTCCTGATCTCTTGGTGCAGATCAGGAGAGTGCCTGGGTTCTCCATCGGGAGCACAGCCCTTCTGACACTCTGGGTAATGCGGAAGGCTGCAGTGTTGGGGAGCCTTCATATTCTCCGGAAAGTTCTTGGTGGGTTTGACTAGGCAGTGTTTCCTGGGAGAAGTCCCATTTGCTGTCTGGGCTGCGTGTAGATGGGGTGAGGGCCGTAAGCTGATAATGAGTCTTACCAGCCTGACTGTGCCAGGATCACCCGAACCCTCTCTGCTGCATTTCCATCTTTACTCTGTAAAACATAATAATAATAAATGCATATTTATAATGCTCCCTTTCCACACGCTAAGGCATGCTCAAAGCACAACAGAATATTTACACTGGAGTATTTACAGCTGAAATTATACGTAATATACTGAGAAAAGGTGGGTTTTAAGTCTGGACTTGAAAATGTCAATTGTATCCGAGCTTTTAATGACACATAGGAGAGAGTTCCTGTCAACATGGACTTTGTATCAAGTTCCAAAGCACAGGTGCAGTGTAAGAGAATGATCGGTATCTTTTCAGTTTGTAGGATGGGATCACCAGTAGATTTTGTGTGTTTGAGTGCAAGTTGTGTGCAGTGACATATAGAGTAGTTCAGACAAGTAGGAGGACGCAAACCATGGAGGCACTTGTATGTCAGACAGAGGATCTTAAAGTCAGTTCTGGCCCTAACTGGTAGCCAGTGCAGTTCTTTCAACACTGGGGTTATATTGGAACGTTTAGAAGTCTTGCTGATGATGCAGGCGGAAGTGTTTTGGATCTTCTTATCAAGGTGTTTAGAACTGAAGCCTGAAAGGATGCTGTTACAGTGGTCAAGCCTAGATGTAACAAGAGCTCGAACATGGGCTTGAGTTGCAGCAGTTGTACAGACTCTGTCACCCCATTGAAAAGCCTTTGGTGTTTAGGGTCACTATCAGTATAGTTCAAGCCACTTGAAAATGCATCATAATGCCATTTCCTGAACCGTCATATATAATTTTTGGACAAATGAGAAATATATCTGACATTTATTCCTGATATGCGTTTTTATTACCTCTCAGTATATATATGCATACATATGCAATAAATAGACATCTGTACTATCAAATATGTAAGAACAGCTTCTCCATATTGATAGAGGATAGTTCTCTTTCAGCTAAATCTTAACTTGATGAGACAAAAAAATGGAACTAAATTGCATCATCCTGAAGTTCTGTTTATTTTAGCCCTGAAAATAGAAATGGTCTTTTTGCCATGGTTTTATTCAAATTATATGGTTTATTGGGTTTGAACATTGATCAGAGGAATGACCAAATATGTTTTTATTTTCAACAGCATGACATAAATAGCATTGTTACATTCTTCAGAAATCGCACATCAATCATGCTTTGAATGTGGTGGTTTTTTTCCCATATTTTAATCCATGAACCCAAACTATGACTGTGAGTTGTTGCAATGAAATAGATCTGCCAATATTTAAAGGTACTTTAACTTAAATAGCTCTAGAAACGGTGGTACAAAGCTACTTTTTTTTTTCTTCAGAGAAGTCATCAGCATGTGTCATCAACAGCACGAGCAGTTTGGACAGTTTGAAGGAGGGCAGTCAGGTGGCCATCATGGTTTACATAAAGCAGTATTACTGTTCATCTGCTTCACTGTTTCAACTTGGCAATGCCAATGTCACCCCCTCTCGAACACTAACCGGGTTAGATGATAGTGAAGGAAATGTGACCATATCAGTGACGCAAACTGAAACCCTCGATTTGTACATGGTGTGTGGAGGTGTTCGCTTCAAACAGAATTGTGATGTGACAATAACCACAGGTAAGTTACACAGTTCTTTTATCTTAAAACCTTACACCAGAAGTGTCTTTCAAATATTTAGTTTCTACTGCCCCCTGCATTGGTTATGGCAGATATTAAAGATTTCAAGACTTACTACCTGATAAACACCCTTCAGGGGTACCCCAATAGGGTTTCAGGCAAATGTTTCACACAATCTCATGCAATGAACATCTATCATTGCAGATGTGTAGGAGACCTTGTATTCATATATGCCAACCCTTACACGTAGTTCTGATCTCCTTAACTCAGATGCTACCCCTGTGATTCCCCTTCATGGATTTTACCGTGACACACAGAGAATAATTGATCAGGCCTTGACAATCTACAGTAACTTAGTCATGACACTCCTCTCCTTCCCTATTCTGAAGAGAAAACAGTACCAAACTTACCGGACTCCAAGGTATTAGATGGGATTTCCTCAAGCAAGTTAATAGTCCTAAACTAAAAAATATCCATATCATCATTGGAAGACTTATACACTTACCAGATGGAAGCAAGACATGTTCTTGGTAAATTTAACATTCTGGTGCGCCAAACTTTGTTTGACGGGTGGACAGACTTGGTGCAGAAAACGTCATGGTGTGGGGAGCCATATTCTACACAGGTAGATCAGAGCTAGTGGTGGTTCAAGGCAATCTTACAGCAAATCGCTACATGGACCAAATCCTTCAACCTCACCCCCCTCCACTTTTTGCCACCAGAGGGAGCTGTTTCAAAATGACAATGCTCGATCCCACACAACTCGTGTAACATCAGTGGCCATCCCTGGCCTTCCAAATTGCCTGATCTGAACCAAATTAGTTTTAACCTGTGTGTTACTTGATGAGTCCAAACACTGAAGATGTGAAACAGGTCGAGATGATATGTTGCCATTATTGTTGAAATGACATTGATATTTGATAACTTCCCACTGTAGAGTAGATACCCCTGATGTATGCATTTTAAATGGAAATGAAATCAGAAAAACTGGATTAATTTATAGGCTGTAAGGCTAGTGTCCAGCAGCATCAAAATCTGTTCGGCTCATGTGAACTAACTGACATTTGTTTGAGAGAGATGAAACTAGTAACATTGTTTGCTTCAATTTCCAGTGAAGAAAATTTGGCTAATCAATTGCGTCTGTTTTATGTCAGGATTCTATGATTTCAAAACATTATGCCTGTTTCCAAAACCACTACCACTTCTATTGTTACTTGTACACAAAAATCATCTGTTTGATTGGCATTTTAGAAGTTGATTCAATCCAAATCAATGCTTTATTGTACGAAAGGCCATAGGCCTATACAGTCGAGTTACATATGTTTCAATCTGCAGCAGAACAACAATACAATGTGGTTAAGAATAGGAAGGTTTGCGTAATAATAATAAGAAATCTATGATACTTGGCAGAAAAAACATGTAACTTCTTTATTATATTATGATGCAATGTTTTCATATAGTTTCTTATGCTGTTGTCAAGCAAGAGTGAAGTAATACAGCTCAGAAGCAACATGTAACATATATAAATCAAACAAAAAAATCAGCTATCTCAGATCACATCATCAACTGTCCTAATCACAACATGATGGGACCGTTCCCCACCCCCCCAAATTTATGTACAAAGGAAGTGCCAAACACACACACCCCCAGGTACAAAAACAATGACACCCCATTCCCGTTTTTTTAAGCGTAATTTTTAGATATTTTTATGCACAAACTTCCTGACCGCCCTAAGTACATGTGTACAAATTTGATGAACAGATAAAAGCACTCCATCCATCATTGCTAATTAATCCTATCTGCTATCTGTATTTTGTTCCAGCTGCTCGTGCGTCGTCATATGAGCGAAATATTCTCAAGCATGACGTTAAACCCAATTTCACCTCACCTCAGCTCCAGCTGCTCGTGTATATAAGTCAGTTCTGTGCTGTATTTCCTCACCCCGTCGCTGACATAAGCTAATGCCCGAAGCTACCGTTAAACTTGAGATGATGATGATGATGATGATGATCCTTCACTCTTGTGAAGATGAAAGCCATTCTTTAAATCCCAGTAACACTTTAACTGTGTATTGTCTGTCTTAAAATGACAACTTGAAGATACTTTGTGATCAGCTTTCTTGTAGTAAATCTGGAGCACCTTTAGCATACAGCACAACAACTTCTCGTGAGGACGATCTCTCAGGCATTTACAGGACGCAAATTCCTGTGTCCTATACGCTTAAAAATTGACAATGGACGCAACGAAATTTGTTAGCGAATCCACAAGGACGCAAGGTGATGATCATGATACACAATACAATAACAGTATTAATAATAATATTTAAGTGTCAAGGACCCCTGAAAATTTAAAATATGAGTCACATGTACCCTCAAATACAGAACTCGAGGTAAATCCCTCGATCTCTGCCGTAGGTCACATGTCATTAAGACAAGCAACCAGTTTGTGGGAACCCGTCGGACGCAAACTTGTGACCTTTTGGATTGTTAGCTCGACAGCTAACCCAATGAGCTACATCCACACTGTTACACAATGTGCAAATTTATCGAGTCATTCCTGTGACGTCACGGAAATGAATGGAAAGAGTCGAATAGGTCCCGGACAATTACGAAGGTTACGGGTAGACTTTGTGTCTCGTGATTTTAATCTACGGACAATTGCCGAATGGACCCGATGCCATTTGGCACACTCTTCCCATTCTACAATCTACAATATACAGTGTGGCGTGGAATGAGCCGATGTGCCTCAAACTGAAAATTGTTGTTGGCGTCTGGCGTCAGATGTCAATTTCACGGTGCATGCATGAATGACGCGCTTTTACATAAATCGTTTGATTTTGTGACAGAGAAGTGATGCAGGGACCACTGTAAGGATAATGTGGATTGCACTGAGGAACGAGGGAGACATGAACATGTCTAGTGACGGCACGAGGCTGAGTTAGCCTTCATAATCATTACTGAACAAATGTTGGGTGTGAAAGAGGCTTGAGTGCAAATTCCAGGCCAATTTCCATTAGCCCAAAATTTCTACATTAAACCATTTTATAGTGTACTTTCGACATTTTTGTGTGAAAAAAAGTATTAAAATACAAAAGGAAAAACGACAAATGGTACTCACGTATTACACCGAACATGTACCTACTATATTGGATTAGGTCCCTAACCCTAACCCTAAACCCTAACCCTAACCCTAACCCTAACCCCTTGAAATAATCCTAGTAAATAGAATCCATTGACCGAACCGGCACGAACATGACTGACGTGTCCTGTGTAATGCATTATTACCGCTTCCAAATAAAATACTAATAAAATCTTTTCTATGTGATGGTGCATATAACTGAATGAATAAAAATATATATGCATGTCAGTTTACATTGGTAAATCATTTAGACCTATGTAGTTACGTAGAAACTAAAATATAAAATATATTTACATAAATTAAATAATTATATTGACCAAAATTGCGAATAATAGAATATATATAATATTGACCGGTGTAACGCGTTCTCGCTAAATTTAAAAAATACGAAAATACACAAAATATAACACCTCAGCACCCCGTAATACAAATACATATGAGCGTATTAGTGATAAAAGAAACATATTTCAAACTGGTGCTTGCAAAAATGGTGCATTCGCCAGTATATCAACTACTGGAAACTCTCAGCATCGTTGGGCTTATGCAATGACATAGTTAGTAGAGATGAAACACCAGTGAGCGGAGCTTATACACACTCGTTGAGCTAGACCATGTTGCTATTCGGCGTCATGGGGTATTGTTTCGAGAATGTGCCTTCGAACAACATCACATAAAATTACATAGAAGGGTAAGATGATGTATATGTAAAGTTTGTGGTGCTGTATTCTAAAGGTAGGCTGTAAATCTTTCTCAAGTACAGTGCAATGTCTCGAAATCGGTGGAGAAGACAAATTCTCGGTAGTGTCGAACTCATCTATCAGTCCCTGTCGATTTCTTATATTTATCAATATTTTTACCAAAATGTCTCGAAGCAGATATATCGAATCCTGTTTGTGTTGAACTCATTTTAGGGTCCCCAAAAGCTCCAATAAGTACAAATTTACCCTTTTGTCTTGAAGTTGGTTCTTGCAACTTAACACTTCAATCTCGCAATCAAAAGTCATGCTCATAAACATGCTACCAAAAGATCAAAGGTGAGGATTAACAGATTCAACAATCAAGTGGCGTGATTGTTCCTTATCCTGACTCGTACTTATTGCTTTAAGATATCTCCCTTTCCCTCAAAAGGTTGAGTGGAAACCTCTGTTACTATGTCCCCAAAATCAGTAAAAAGAATTACTCAAACGGGGCCCCTTTGCCTCCTTTCCCACCATTTGTCCAATGTGACCAACGGCCATGTTGTCACTCTCTCTCCCATCTACCACCTGGACGGTTGGGTTGGCACCTCGGGTCCCTTCTACGGCCTTATACTACTGCATCTGATCCACACCCTGTGTGCTCTTCTTGCGTTTCCACATCATGTTCCATTACTTCACGGAGTATATATTGCACTCATTTGTCTGAATATTTGTTTAATAAATACATATTCTCTTGTTTGCGAAAGAAGATGGATAAGAAGAAGCATGATGGCTCTAAAGCCTCGGCAGACAAGGGTATGGTACAGCCTATTGAACATGAGTTAACCCTGTTATTATAATCAGGGGAAGAGATGATTGCCTTATCTGATAATTCACATTCTCCATTGGAATTCTTTGCACAGGATTCTCCGGTTTCTGCCTCTCAGAGTGAGGTAGTGTCGCAGTCCCGCCTCAAGAGGAAAGCTCCTGAGGCTGGTTCTAGTCTACAAAAGCTGGCTAAAATGAAGAAGACATCCCACAAGAAGTCGTGATTGAAATCATCATCAAGATCTACTACTGCCACTGAAAATACCCAGACCTCCGTGAAGGTCTCGATGAAGCAGATGATCTATCCTTTTCACACCCTCCAGTTCTCGAACCCGAGGTCACTGTGAGAAAGGCACTGCAGACATCTTACCTTCGAGAATGCAACTGTTGAAGGTGGATTTGGATAAGCCTATTAATCAGGTTCTCGAAACCTTCGCAGCAGCCGCAGCAGTCTACTCATCCGAACTTAAGGAACCCAGGTTCCCTCACTACTACATATGTGGGATCTACAGGGTTCTCAGACCTTTCAGCTCTACACCTTTCTACGTTTGTGAACGCTCCTCCTCTCATCTGAGATGCATCAGCTAGCTACCTTCGCAAACCCGTCTGCTGTGTCTTCTACCAGGACGCCTTCAGCAGACATCGGTGAACCCGCCTACACATACAGCTACTCCGTTCCTGAACATCGCTGGACATCTGCTTTCACGAACCCAACTATGGCCTTTGCAAACCAACCTAATCCAACCTTCGTGAACCCATTCTAAGCCTACCAGAAGCCAGGAATGTATTCACAAGCATTCAGTCAATCACAATCAGACTTCATCACAAATATCAACTCGACAAGTTATGATGGCTATTCAACAACAGCTGTTGAAGGTGGATTTGGATAAGCCTATTAATCAGTCGACTCCTGCTTCTTCTGCTTTTGGATGACAATTTGCTGCAAGACGATCTGAATTCAACAATTTACACGGACTCTGAACTGGTGGGTTACTGATCGGCTCCCTATCTCACCTCCTAAGCATAACTCGGCGTCATCAGACATACTCAAGTGGCAGATGCATTCAAGTCAGCTTTCGGGAAAGCAAAGTGCCTGAAGTAGACAAAGATTACTCATTGATGAGGGACTCGGAAGTTTCGCCTATGCCTCACTTTGAGCCTTCTTAAGGCACCATAAGTGGATGGGAATTTACTCACTGTTGAGCAATTCAAAGTCTCGAACTTACAGAGTGGAAGACAAGAAGTTAGCCCAGTTAGACACAGCAAGTGATGTCAAAGACCATAAATGAAAATATGCTTAAAACCAACTTACGGACAGAGAACGTATGCTCTTATCAACTATGGCGGCACAGGAACGTGACCAAGAATTCATTTTGAATCACTTAGCATCGACCTCAGCGGGACTCACTTTAATGCATTAACAAGGTCTACTATCTTCGTACCAGAGGCCTGACCTCTATATTAAGCCACCTGTACACATCCATGGGCTGCTCACATCGTATTTGTTGGCTCTTCATACCATGCATCACGGAAGTCATAGGATTTTAAGGACCAGTAAGCCGGTACAGACTATGAACTGTATGGATAAACAATCCGTCAAGAACTTTACCCCTGGAGCAACCCTTATTCAAGTGGTTTTGGGAGGATTATGTAAGCGGCGTAATTCTTACACACGCTTTTACTCAACCAGCTATTGCACCATATTTCATGGAGGCCAACCAGTGACGTCACATGCTTAGGAGCTGATAGGTCCATGACAGAAGTCAATGCTCTGCGCAGGCCTGATTTGCATATCACATGTCAGCAAGCTCACTGGTTTGCATAACGAGATTGGCACCTCCGTCTATTCAACCTAGTAGACAGGCTCAACCTGAGGATAGAAACTTGTCATATCCCAAGAGCAACCAACGTCATAGCCGACACGTTATCCCAGCCAGTCACACAATCTCTCACAGAATGGATGCTGCATCCTGAAG
The DNA here is from genome assembly GCF_003918875.1 of Haliotis rubra. Classification (NCBI taxonomy): domain Eukaryota; kingdom Metazoa; phylum Mollusca; class Gastropoda; order Lepetellida; family Haliotidae; genus Haliotis; species Haliotis rubra. The sequence continues at coordinate 127,702 of NW_025764986.1, read as the reverse complement.
CATTTCAACAACTAGCAAAGGATCACAGATGTCCTTTCATAGATCTCTTTCCGACTCGCTTCAATCATCAACATTCGTCTCACCGCACCGGTTCCAGATCCACTAGCATGGTCCCTGGATGCTCTAGTCATTCCGTGAGAAGGACTATATGGTTATGTGTTTATACCACCAGTTCTACTACCGAAAGTTCTACACAAGATCGTTCAGACCAAAGTCCTCCAACTGCTTTTGGTTGCGCCCTACTGGACTTCGAGAACTTTGTGCCCAGACCTAATAAAGCTCACAGGAGAACCCATAATTCAACTACCAGACTGGCCGAATCTGTACTCAAAGCCATGAAAAACACAATTACTACTTTATGTAATATTTCTGGTAAAGATTTTCATGGACTTGTCCCCCCAAAGGCACATAGACACCACGTGTGCTGGGTCCCTTCTTGTGGAGTTCTGGGTTTAAATCCAAGATCAGTTCTCAGTAATGAACTTTATTGTTCAAAATCAACATTTGGCTGTATCCACAAGTTTCAGCAGTCCCATGTCAAACGTTTTGCACATGCATTCCCTGTACTCTGGCCCTTTAAAGACGGCTCCAAAATCGAAAATTCATCACTTGGGAAAAAATGCCACGTCTAACGCAAGACAACAGGAACCAGGCTATTGGAATGCTGAATCAGGGTGCTTCACAAGTGGCGGTCGCCCGATGCTATCATGTTCATCCATCCATCCACTATTGCTCAGACACCATTTCAACACCACTGGAGTAGTTGCCGATTGACGACGACCTGGTGTGCCACCTGTGACAACCGCTGCTCAAGGCCGTCACATCCATCTTCAGCACCTGCGCAACAGGTTCAAGACATCTGATCAGCCCACAAACAGTTCGAAGACGCCTGGCTGCTTTTGGTATATTCTGTTGTCGACCTTACCAAGGTAAGATTTTACTGCATCGACTTGCCAGATAGCGATGGGCTACAAATCATGGGTACCTGGGTAACACTCCTTGGCGTGATGTCATCTTCCCCGATGAATCTCGATTCAACCTCAGTTTTCCTGATGGACTTCACTCCATTTACCGACATCGTGGTGAACGTTTTGCTCGTAACAGGGTTCAGGAAAGGGATCGTTTTTGGGGTGGGGGCATCATGGTATGGGGTGCTATCAACATCAACTTCCGGTAACAGTTGGTGGTGGTTCAAGGCAACCTAAACGCTCAATGTTATGTTGACAATGTCCTTCATCCAGTGATACTCCCTTTGCTGGCTCGACATGGCGTCTGTGAACAGGTGGTCTAACACTGCAAGGTTAACGAGAGACTTTCTGCAAAATCAGCGGGTCCGTGTTATGGATTGGCTTGCAATGTCTCCAGACAAGACCGATTGATCACCTGTGGGATGAACTTGGACTACGGGTTCAAACTCAACTCCTGCCACCACAAACTGTTGCAGAGTTGCCACAAGCACTTCAACATCATTGGCAAGCAATCCCACAGTGTGTTTTGAGACAATTGTGTCAGTCCATGCTTCGGCGGCTTCAGGCATGTGTCAGGGCTCAGGGTGGACATACCCGATATTGAATCTTGCTGATCCCTGCTCTGTTCTGTGACTCTCAGACATTCCTGATTTGTGCCTTTGTAATGGATTCTTCCATGACATTATCCAAATTGATCAAATTGATTTTTCCTGGTTATATGCATCTTTGATGCAATTTGTTACAGTTGTTATAGTGACTAAATCAGGACAGCCATTGTCCAAATATTTAAAAAGTAAAAACTATGTACTCAAGACATGTGAGATCTTATTGTAATTATTTATATGATGCTAATCTGTATTCTATGTCACTTCCGCATTGTACATTGACTTGTCAGGCAATTAATTACTGCATACAACATTTATAACCTTTATTGGTCATCCAGCTTGGCAGTGTCTGCCATCACATCAACTGGTCAAGGAAGTGATATTGTTTTTCTATCTGTCCATTGTTGAGTCATGACCTGTCCATTTTTGTCAAGAACTGTATATATAATATCTGTATTGTCTTAATTCTGAGCTAATTCCCCTGTCAACCATATACCACGAGTTGACACAGTATATAAGCTTTGAATCGGAAATTATGTTTTTAATGGCTTTGAGTATACTAATACATCCACAGACAAGGCCTTATGCCAATCCACAAGGATTCCAATTATATGCATGGAGCCTATCCCGCTCTGCTTCACCAGACAAGGGTATTCTACTAGAGCAGCTAAGGCAGTTACCTTAGCACTCAGGAAACTTGGAATCTTTATGATGACAAATGGAAGAGTTTCGACCAATTTGCTACTCACAAAGGATTCTCAGCCATTAAAGCCTCAGCCTCAAGTTGCGGAATACTTATGTCATATAAGAGCTACTAGACACTTAAAAGGATCTACTCTCTTGACCTAACTAGCGGCCATTAGTTCGGTCCTCACTATGAATACAGGGGTTAAATTCACCAAGGTTCCTGAACTTGTCGCCATATTAAGATCTTTTAAACTTAGAAAAACAACAAAACAAGTTTAAGGCTCCAGCGTGGGATCTCAACGTAGTTCTGTAACATCTTACCAGTGAGCTTCTGATGGAAGCTAATTTTGAGTTGCTAACTTGCTGAAGACGCTATTCCTACTCGCCTTAGCTACAGCTGCTAGAATGTCAGAAAAACAAGCCCTTGATTCAACTCCAGGGATCATCCAGCAGTTCATCACCAGCCATTATCTCAGAGATATCGCCACAGAAGATGTATATGGTATCCACCAGTTTGGTCCTCTCTGGGTATATGATCAGACTCGGATTGATCAAGCAGTCACAGGAAATCCAGATAGGTGGCTGACCCACCACCTGTACGTCGGATTCAAGCAATAAGTCAGGATAAGGAAAAATATGTAATTTTTATGATAAAATTGATGTTTTATACTTATCCTGACTCATACGCTGAGGCACCCTCTCACCACCATCTGGCCTCCCTGCAAGCTGTAGTGGGGGCAGATTTCGCAGAGAGCGACAATATGTCCACCGGTCACATGGGAAAATGGCAGGAAAGGAGGCAAAGGGGCCCTGCTGGGTGAGTAAGTCTTTTTAATTTTCTTGGGAACATAGGGACACAGGTTTCCACTCATCATTCGGAGGGAAAGGAGATAAAGCAATAAGTGTGAGTTTAACTACACATCTATACACACATTGTCATCACACTTACCAACTTGATTAATTAACTTGTTACCAATGACATGTTGATTGCAGACCAACAGGAAATCTCTAAACACACAATGGCGCATGCTGTTGTCACGTCACCGTCCGATTTTGTTTGTGTGAACAATACAAGTTTTTTATATTGACTGATAAATGTCATAGTGCAAAATGGGGTTGCTTGTGAGTTTGTTAAATTACATGTATTCTTATCTTTCTGTTTGCATATTTATTTGTCATGACGAATAAAGTGATTTACATTTAATGATCAGTACTGCAGTAAACATTTATGGCAAATATGTATTGTTCGTATATATACAGTCTACTGTAGAAAAATGATGCTGTTCTTTGGTCGTGTTGGTGCTTGGTCATTTCTATGCTGACATATGTGTCGAACACATGGATTAGTTGAACTTTTCCCTTGGTCCCGACGAGTTCAACACAACTTAGTACTTATAACAGAAATGGCTGATTTGCCATAGAGTGATAATTCTTTAGTATGATGCCTTTTCGAGAAGAAGAATGAGTCTGTCTTTAAGGACTTGTGCAACTAAAACTTACTACTGATGATACCATGAAAACATATTTGAGCTTTTCCCATAAAAAAATATGCCAGCACATTTGCCTGTTATTTTTTATCCTTTTCAATCCTTGATGCACAGATTTTCTGTAAGTTGTGTAAAATCTGACACATGTCCTTGTGTATTTTCAAGTGGCAAGATTTTGCATTTCTGGTCAATATGTTGATAAGAAACTTACTTTTTCTCTATTTGTATTCATTATATACCAGAAGCCAGATCAGAGCAATCTAAAGCAAAATTGGTCACAGAATATTTGCCTACACGGCAACTGAGCTCTGAAATTCTCTTGAAACAGCTTCACAGTTTCCCAGGCCCACTCTGTCTTTGTGTTGCACTATGATTATTTATTTGATGGAAGATGTAAATGCACTGGAAGTTCCATTATTATTATTCAGAAACAACAACATTGCCAACAACAACAATGAATAACACCAGTGGTATGTGTATCTAACTTTCTTGTTTGTCTTCCCGTTTGGCTTCAGTTATCCATGTTGTCCTTTGCTTTTTTAATCAGTTGGTGTCAAAAAAGATCCTTGTATCAATTCACTTGCCTTTACTGATAGTAAATATACTGTGCCTAAAAATCTTGTGTATACCAGAATGTAGAGATCAATATATACCAGTATTGTGTAACTAAATATGCATGTGTCCTGCTTCCCAAATGTATCTACCCACTCCCTTTTCTCCCCTTGCTGACCCGTGAAGGTCCGGGTTAGAATATTGATCTTCAGTAACCTTTGCTTGTCGTATGAGCTGACTAACAGGATAGGGTGGTCAGGCTCGCTGGCTTGGTTGACACATGTCATCAGTTCCCAATTGCGCAGATCGATGCTCATGCTGTTGATCACTTGATTATCTGGTCCAGACTCGATTATTTACAGAACGCCACCATATAGCAGGAATATTGCTGAGTGCAGAGTAAAACTAAACTCACTCACTCACTCTCCCCTTGCTTCAAAGTTGATCCGTTAATTCTCTATCATTCTATATAAGCAGTCTCATCGAAACTACTTCTTACAGTTTAGTCATCAGTTGGCTTCTGTCAGTGATTTTCTAATGTCTACTACACAAAGATGAGTGACATTAGATATTATGCCTCAGTGGACTTTTTCCAACCTTCAGCTGGAATTGTTTTAACTCATGTCATGAAACAGTCAAGGAAGAGATGAAACAATCCCTCGAAGCTCTTGAAGTTATTGCGGAAAAACGTATTGTCATTCAGTGCCAGTTACTTTTGTCATTTTAATTGTACAGCCCTAGGACATGATTAACTTTGGGATTATCAGAAGTTACCCTTTTATTTTTAGTGTAAGGTTGCAACTGAGTCAGAGCAAGAGAGATAAACTAAAACATTGCTTTGTGACAATATAGAAAATACTACAGTGGAAGCTGTCAAAACCGGCAGCTGTCAAATCCAGCAAATTGTCAACACAGGCATAGTCCATGGCTAGTACATTTATCATCATTTGAAAGCTCTGCAATCCGGCAGCTGTCAAATCCGGTCTCGCCATGAATATGTTTTTATACAGTAATCAGCGTTGTCTTATCCGGCGTGTGGCAAGGTGTCTACCGGATGTGTATTGTCCCCAATTAATCCTGCGTTGAAACTACATGGGTGCTGTTTGTCATACTGTATGGGTATACTTGTTTAATTAGTGGTTGTTAGGCGGAAGATCTTACTGTTTGTGGATAACGATCAAAGCCACACCACAAAGTGTCACTCAGCAATATTACGCTCAAGTTTTTACCTGCAAACACTACGTCCATGTTGCAACCTCTTGACCAAGGTATGATTCAGGCATTTAAAGTCAGATACAAGTCGTTTCTCCTGGTTGAGTTCTAGTCGTAGGTAACCGTGTCAGCTCTACAATCCGGCACGCTTTCTAAACCGAGTTATTTCTTCAGTCCAAATAAGTGCCAGTTTAGACAGCTTCCACTTTAGTTTGCTTAAACCAGACCCTCTTTTAATCATCAGTACCATTACTTTTGCTAACGTTGCACATTCATCATTTTCTGACTTTTAAATGTAATATGTATTCTCTTTTTCATTTTGGTAGCAGGTGTTTCTGTGTGGTTCATAATGTTAAATCCTTCATATTTTTCTCAATACCTGTAACAGATGCACAACCTAGTAAATCAGTGTATGTCAGTGTATCCATTCCCAGGTTGCCTTGTGGTCTATGTTACTGTACCTCTTGGTGCAGATTTACATCCCGACAACGACGAAATTAAGTGTTTAAGCCAATTTCGCCGACGGGGTAGGTGGAAGCTAGTATAATAAGTAATAAATGTTAATAAGGGATAAACCACCTTACCCAAAAAAATATAAATGCTGGGGCGTTAAACCTAAGTTGAATTTGGAGTAAAAAACGTTTATAAACATAAATAGAGATAAAAATAATAAAAAGCCAAGTTAAAAAAGGAGAAAGGTGGATAAATAGTAATAGTGATTGTTACTAAGTAAGGGATAGAGTTGAAATAAACGATAGGTGACATAAAAGGGGGCCTAGGGGGTGGGGAATGGGGATGGATGGGGTGGGTGGGGTGAGTACTGAACACGTATAGCATAGGGGGCAGATATTAAATGCAGTTAAGCTGCGTAAGTTATATAAGGGGCTATATAAAGAATGAATAAAAAGGGCTGAGGGGAGCAAGGGAGGCGCAATGAGGCATAGGCCGGGTTGAGGGACAAGCGGTGGTAATGAGCTGGCTGGCGAGTGACCTTCACCTTGGCAGTGTGGGCTTGTGACGGGTTGTTTACATTAGCGAGAGGGGAAAGCGAGCATGTCGTGTGCAGAGTATGGATAAGTGAAATTGAGAGCCGTGTCTAAAGTTGTAGGGGGGCAGAATGGATAACTGAGGTTTGAACGGCTGGCCTGAATGTTGCAGTAAGTGGGAGGTGAGAGAGGTGGCTGTGGCGTATTTAATGAGTTCTAGATTCTTGTTAGAAGGTTTGAGTTTTGTAGGAATAGTGTTAGGGCGTTGAAGATACTTGTTGGGTTGTGTGGGTTGAGGAGTAGTGGGATGTTATTGTGATATTTAGAGGGAATGCTGTTTTGTAGTTGCTTAATGTTTGTCTTTTGTAGCTGGCAGTGTATGAGTATGTGATTTGTGTTTTCTTGGGTATTACAGTGTGTGCATAGTCCATCTGCATGTCTATTTTGTTTGTAAAGTGTGTGGTTGAGGTTTGTGATGCCTGTGATAAGTCTGTTTATGGCCGTGTCAATATTTTTAATGTTTGAGAATGTAGGGATTTTCCTTAAGGGTGATTTTATAATGGAGGTAACCCATGTTGATTTGTTGTTGTTTATGTTGTGTTGAAAGTCAGTATGAAGAATATTTGATTTAATGAGTTGTTTAGTTTCTGTTTTGGATGTATGAAAGTTTATATTTGGTGATTTATGTGTTGTTGCTAATTTGGCTGCTGTATCTGCTGTGTCGTTTCCTAATATGTTTGAATGGCCTGGTATCCAGGTGAAAGTTATGTTTTTATTTGCTCGTTTAAGTGAGTCGGTTTGGATTGTGATATTATGAATGAGATCAGGGCGAGATTTGGAGTACTTGTTATGTATTTGCCTAATGGAGTTTAGTGAGTCGGAGAGAATTAGGAAGTTAGTTTGTGGGAGGGTAGGTATTAGGTGGAGTGCAGTGAGGATAGCTGTTAGTTCTGCTGTGTGTATTGAGGTGTGGTTTGTATAGTGCAGGTTGGTTGTAATGGTGGGGGTTTGTTGGACATGTATGCCTATACCAGTTGTTTTGTTTGGGTTGATTGAGGCGTCTGTATATATATGGGTGTGTGTTGGGTAGTTATTGTTGATATAGTTGTTTGTGATGTTTGTTATGGTGGGTTTGTTGGTGTTTTTTGGTAACTGCTGGAGAATGTTGTCTAGGGTGGTGTCTGTGGTGGGTGGGGGTATGTCGTGAATGAAGCTTGTAATGGGAGGTGTATGTTGTATGTCGTTTAGCTGTTGTGCCTGTAGTAGTTTATGGAGGTTGGTGAGGCAGGGAGCTTTTAGGGGATTTAATTTGAATTTCTTGAGTTTTGATTTTTTTATGTTGCTGTATTTATGTGTGACGAGTTGAAATAGTGGGTTATGTTGGGCCCCAGCCCAGTAAGTGAGTGTTGTTTGGTTGATTCTTTGTGTGAATGAAGTGGTGCCTGAGAGTAGAAGTAATGTGTTTAGGGAGGTACCAGTCCTCGTGCCTAGGGCTAATTTTAGGGCTTTATATTGGATGGAGTTTATTTTTTGGAGGTTACAGGAGGAGAGGGAGTGGAGAATCGGGGCGGCGTAGTCCAGTTTAGGCAGTATGAGCGTTTTGTATATGTCAATAAGTGTGTGTTTGTTGGCGCCCCAGTTTGTGCCGCTGATGGCCCTCATTAAGTTGAGATCTTTTTGACAAGAATTGACCAGGTTATGAATGTGGGTGGGGTGTCCATGACATATGTTGGTCAAAGGTTACACCTAGGAATTTTGCTTCCTTTTTTAATTCAATTTTTTGCTTATTTAGGTGCAGTTTGGGTGTAAAATTTTGCATTCTTTGTGTTTTGAAGAGTATGCCCACGGTTTTCTTAACATTAATGAGGAACCCCCACTGTTGGGCCCAATTTTGAATATGGTTAAGCATTTTTTGGCATTTTGTAGAGACTTGTTAGACCGAAGTGGAAGAAGTCCAGAAGGAAATATCGTCGGCAAATTTGGCTTTTGAAATTTCAGGCCATTTATCTGGGAATATGTCATTGATCATGAAGTTAAAAAGTGTTGGTGATAATATGCTGCCCTGGGGGGTCCCTTGTTCTAGGGGATGGGGGTCCGAGACGGTGTTGTGAGATTTGAGGATTATCTGTCTATTATTAAGGAAAGAGTGGATTAAATTTAGAATTCTGCCGTTAATGGCATATTTTTGGAGTTTTTGTATGAGGCCGTTTTGCCAAACCATGTCAAATGCTTTACTAAAGTCGATGAAAATGGCCATAGTGTATTGTTTTTGTGCATGGGCTACCTTGATGTCTTGTTCCAAATGTAAAATATGGTCTAAAGTTTGCCTGATTGGAGTAAAGCCGCTCTGGTCCTCCTTTATTAGATTTTTTGTGTATATAAGGTGTTTGAGCCTGTTGTTAATAATGCTTTCTAAAGTTTTACATAGATGAGAGGTGAGGGAGATAGGGCGATAAGAATCAGGCTCGTTTCTAGGTTTCCCTGGTTTGAGAACTGGCAGCACCTTGGCTGTTTTCCATGAGCTTGGGATAGTTCCTGAGGTCCAGATATGATTGAAGAGGGAAAGTGTTAAGTTTTGCATGTTAGGTGTTAATTTGTTGAGTATAGTGTAAGTAATGGTATCTGGACCCGGGGCTGAGGCAGTCTGTTTGTTTCTGAGTGCAGATTGGAGTTCGTGTATATTTATTATTTTGTTTATAGGTAGATCTGTGTGTGGTGGTTGTGGGGTGTATGGGGGCTGCTTTTTCATGGTGTTTTGAAAAGAAGGTGGGTAGTTGGTGGAGCTGCTGACAGCCGAGAGGTGGGCAGCAAATGCATTAGCTCTGTCTTTGTTTGTGGCTAGGTCCGGAAGGTTTGGATAAATAGTTTTTTTGGAAATGCCCTTTATGGCATTAAATTTTTTCCACATAGTTCTAGAGTTTCGATTTGTTCGCTTAAGGGTGGAACAGAATTGTTTCCAGTGGTCATTTTTTGCTGCCTCGATTAATTTCTTAGTTTTATTTCTTAGTTGTTTTGCCAAGTGTAATTTCGAGCGGTCCCTCTTTGATTGATTTAGGGCCTTTTTTCTTGCCTTTCTGGCTTTGATGATTTCTGTGCTCCACCAGGGGACTGTTTTTTGTGCAGGGTTATATCGAAAAGTTGGAATGCATTTTCTGAGATGTCTAGTATGGTATTAGTCAGGTTTGTGTTGAAAGTGTTTATGTCTGTGTTGAAAATGGCTGTGGTGTCTATTTGTTTACAAAGTGTTGAGAATTTATTCCAATTTGCTTTTTTAATGTTGAATCTTAGTTCAGTGGGTGGGTGTGGTGTGGGTGGGTATGTGTGATGTGATTGTGATTTTGATGGGGCAGTGGTCACTGCCCCAGGTGTCATCGTGGACCTCCCATATACAAGCTTGTGTAATTTTGGGTGTGGTGAGAGTGATGTCGATGGCTGTGGGTGAGTGTGGGTGGGAGAGGGGGTAGCGGGTGGGTTGATTGTCATTGAGTGAGTTAAGGTTGTGTGTGCTTAGCCAGTCGGTAAGGCGGGTACCATTTGAATCAGTATAGGGTCTTGTGCCCCACAGTGGGTGGTGTGCATTGAAGTCACCGAGGATAATGGTTTGGGGACTTATAAATTTTGCCAGAATGTCCAAATCTTGGGTGGTAATTTTGAAATTTGGTCTTCTATAGACATTAATGATGGTTAAGTCTTTGTTATTCATTTTATTTGATATTGCCAGGACTTGTACTGGAATTTGCAATATGTTATGTTATGTTTGGGTGGGTGGGTGGGGCGGGTAGGTTTGGTGGTTGGTTCGGGTGGCCGTTGTTTAGTTGGTTTTGGTGGTGGTGGGGGTGAATAGAGTGATGAGTTGGGGGTGGAGGAAGTGTAGGGGGAGGATGAGCTGGCTGAGAGGATGGAGTGATATGAAAGTAGTGTGCGTGCTGGTTTTGGCAGGTCGGTGTTTTTGATGTGTTTGTTTAGCCTGAGGATGTGTTTTTGCTTGATGGGGCATGTATTTTGTGTAGCGGTGTGGCCGGATGTGTTGAAGTGAATGCAGTATTTCTGTTGGCGACATTCATCGAGAGTGTGTGTGTCTGACCCGCATTTTGGGCATAACATTGGGAGCTTGCATGAATCTGAGATGTGTGAGTATGAAAAGCAGTATTTACATTGTTGTGGGTTTTTGCGTGTTGGATGTACTTTGTAGGTAAGGGCACCAAATGTAATGTGGGTGGGGAGTGTAGTGGTGTCAAATGTGAGGAAGGTTGTTTGTGTGTTGGGGTTGTAGGTGGTGGGTTGTCTGTTGTTGATAGTTCTATAGTTGGTGATTTTTGGTTGGTTGGGGATGGTGTTTGCTATGCTGATGTAGTGTTTAATATCTGATTCAGTTTCTCTTGTGTCTATGTATATAATGCCTTGGATGGATGTCTGCCAGCGTGGATACTGCCAACTTATCTGTTTGCCGTCGATGAGTGTGTTTTTTAAGGTGTTGTTTAGTGCTTGTTGGTCTGTGAATGTGATTTTGAAGCCTCGTCCGCAATTATTTATGTATTTGTATTGTATGTCAACTTCCGGTCACAGTTGGTGGTGGTTCAACCTAAACGCTCAATGTTATGTTTACAATGTCCTTCGTCAAGTGATACTCCCTTTGCTGGCTCGACATGGCGTCTGTGAACAGGTGGTCTAACACTGCAAGGTTAACGAGAGACTTTCTGCAAAATCAGCGGGTCCGTGTTATGGATTGGCTTGCAATGTCTCCAGACAAGACCGATTGAACACCTGTGGGATGAACTTGGACTACGGGTTCAAACTCAACTCCTGCCGCCACGAACTGTTGCAGAGTTGCCACAGGCACTTCAACATCATTGGCAAGCAATCCCACAATGTGTTTTGAGACATTTGTGTCAGTCCATGCTTCGACGGCTTCAGGCATGTGTCAGGGCTCAGGGTGGACATACCCGATATTGAATCTTGCTGATCCCTGCTCTGTTCTGTGACTCTCAGACATTCCTGATTTGTGCCTTTGTAATGGATTCTTCCATGACATTATCCAAATTGATCAAATTGATTTTTCCTTGTTATATGCATCTTTGATGCAATTTGTTACAGTTGTTATAGTGACTAAATCAGGACAGCCATCGTCCAAATATTTAAAAAGTAAAAACTATGTACTTAAGACATGTGAGACTTTATTGTAATTATTTATATGATGCTAATCTGTATTCTATGTTACTTCCGCGCATTGTACATTGACTTGTCAGGCAATTAATTACTGCATACGACATTTATAACCTTTATTGGTCATCCAGTTTGGCAGTGTCTGCCATCACATCAACTGGTCAAGGAAGTTTTTCTATCTGTCCATTGTTGAGTCATGACCTGTCCATTTTTGTCAAGAACTGTATACATAATTCGTAATTGTATATATAATATCTGTAATTCGTCTTAATTCTGAGCTAATTCCCCTGTCAACCATATACCAGGGCGTTGACACCGTATATAATTGAATTGGAAATTATGTTTTTAATGGCTTTGAGTATAGTAATACATCCACAGACAAGGCCTTATGCCAATCCACAAGGATTCCAATTATATGCATGGAGCCTATCCCGCTCTGCTTCACCAGACGAGGGTATTCTACTAGAGCAGCTAAGGCAGTTACCTTAGCACTCAGGAAACTTGGAATCTTTATGATGACAAATGGAAGAGTTTCGACCAATTTGCTACTCACAAAGGATTCTCAGCCATTAAAGCCTCACCCTCAAGTTGCGGAATACTTATGTCATATAAGAGCTACTAGACACTTAAAAGGATCTACTCTCTCGACCTAACAAGCGGCCATTAGTTCGGTCCTCACTATGAATACAGGAGTTAAATTCACCAAGGTTCCTGAACTTGTCGCCATATTAAGATCTTTTAAACTTAGAAAACAACAAAACAAGTTTAAGGCTCCAGCGTGGGATCTCTTACCAGTGAGCTTCTGATGGAAGCTAATTTTGAGTTGCTAACTTGCTGAAGACGCTATTCCTACTCGCCTTAGCTACAGCTGCTAGAATGTCAGAAATACAAGCCCTAGATTCAACTCCAGGGATCATCCAGCAGTTCATCTACGCCTGTGATGGGACTACATAGCAAAGATTCAGCTATCAGTTAAGCCGGACAGATAATTCAACATTTCAGCCTCATCTTCAGTATTAGGACCCAACGACACACAGGACTTATCATTATGTCCAGTCAGGGAATTGAAGATCTACCTACTGAACTGCTGCGAGAAGAAGGAGCTTTATACGCCTCTTCATCCCGTTGTTGACTGCAACTTCTATAGGAGTCTCGGTAACTACAATCTCCTTTTGGATAAGAGCAGTCATATTATGGGCATACAAAGCAGCAGGACTGGATCCGCCTGGAGCTTCCGACCCTCATGAAGTTAAGAGCATTACCGTCAACCTTAGCTCTACATGGCAACTGCTGTTTATCGTCAATCATGGAAGGCTGCTTTTGGAGATCAGAGACTGTCTTCACCAGCCATTATCTCAGAGATATCGCCACAGAAGATGTATATGGTATCCACCAGTTTGGTCCTCTCATCGTGGCGCAACAACTGACAGTCCCAACCAGATGATAGACAGAAAGAACACACCCTAATCACGTAAACTCATAGACATCAGGTTACTGTCCCATAACCACTGACAAAATCCATGATCCCCTGTCTTACAAGATAAGTCAGTGTAAATTCAGTTTCGAAAGCCCCTTTCTTAACATATGGATCATTTAAGACAGCTAGAATCTAGAATTCTCAGCATGTTTTCAAATTCACAAAATCATAAGATTTACTTCTATTATTTCGATAAAAGAAGGTGTTGCCCCGCTTACCATTTGCAGAACAAGAAGAACGAAGAAGAGTTCACAATGGGTATATGATCAGACTCGGATTGATCGAGCAGTCACAGGAAATACTGATGATGCCATGAAAACATATTTGAGCTTTTCCCATAAAAAATATGCCAGCACATTTGCCTGTTATTTTTTATCCTTTTCAATCCTTGATGCACAGATTTTCTGGAAGTTGTGTAAAATCTGACACATGTCCTTGTGTATTTTCACGTGGCAAGATTTTGCATTTCTGGTCAATATGTTGATAAAAAACTTACTTTTTCTCTATTTGTATTCATTATATACCAGAAGCCAGATCAGAGCAATCTAAAGCAAAATTGGTCACAGAATATTTGCCTACACGGCAACTGAGCTCTGAAATTCTCTTGAAACAGCTTCACAGTTTCCCAGGCCCACTCTGTATTTTAGTCTTTGTGTTGCACTATGATTATTTATTTGATGGAAGATGTAAATGCACTGGAAGTTCTATTATTGTTATTCAGAAACAACAACATTGCCAACAACAACAATGAATAACACCAGTGGTATGTGTATCTAACTTTCTTGTTTGTCTTCCCGTTTGGCTTCAGTTATCCATGTTGTCCTTTGCTTTTTTAAACAGTTGGTGTCAAAAAAGATCCTTGTATCAATTCACTTGCCTTTACTGATAGTAAATATACTGTGCCTAAAAATCTTGTGTATACCAGAATGTAGAGATCAATATATACCAGTATTGTGTAACTAAATATGCAAGTGTCCTGCTTCCCAAATGTATCTACCCACTCCCTTTTCTCCCCTTGCTGACCCGTGAAGGTCCGGGTTAGAATATTGATCTTCAGTAACCTATGCTTGTCGTATGAGGTGACTAACAGGATAGGGTGGTCAGGCTCGCTGGCTTGGTTGACACATGTCATCAGTTCCCAATTGCGCAGATCGATGCTCATGCTGTTGATCACTTGATTATCTGGTCCAGACTCGATTATTTACAGAACGCCACCATATAGCTGGAATATTGCTGAGTGCGGCGTAAAACTAAACTCACTCACTCATTCTCCCCTTGCTTCAAAGTTGATCCGTTAATTCTCTATCATTCTATATAAGCAGTCTCATCGAAACTACTTCTTACAGTTTAGTCATCAGTTGGCTTCTGTCTGTGATTTTCTAATGTCTACTACACAAAGATTAGTGACATTAGATATTATGCCTCAGTGGACTTTTTCCAACCTTCAGGTGGAATTGTTTTAACTCATCATGAAACAGTCAAGGAAGAGATGAAACAATCCCTCGAAGTTATTGCGGAAAAACGGATTGTCATTCAGTGCCAGTTACTTTTGTAATTTTAATTGTACAGCCCTAGGACATGATTAACTTTGGGATTATCAGAAGTTACCCTTTTATTTTTAGTGTAAGGTTGCAACTGAGTCAGATAAGAGAGATAAACTAAAACAATGCTTTGTGACAATATAGAAAATACTACAGTGGAAGCTGTCACAACTGGCATCTGTCAAATCCAGCAAATTGTCAACACAGGCATAGTCCATCATTTGAAAGCTCTGCAATCCGGCAGCTGTCAAATCCGGTCTTGCCATGAATATGTTTTTATACAGTAATCAGCGTTGTCTTATCCGGCGTGTGGCAAGGTGTCTACCGGATGTGTATTGTCCCCAATTAATCCTGTGTTGAAACTACATGGGTGCTGACAAAGAAAATTTAATCTTAGTTCAGTATGGGTATACTTGTACATGTAATTATTGAGTTGTTAGGCGGAAGATCTTACTGTTTGTGGATAACGATCAAAGCCACACCACAAAGTGTCACTCAGCAATATTACACTCAAGTTTTTGCCTGCAAACACTACGTCCATGTTGCAACCTCTTGACCAAGGTATGATTCAGGCATTTAAAGTCAGATACAAGTCGTATCTCCTGGTTGAGTTCTAGTCGTAGGTAACCGTGTCAGCTCTACAATCCGGCACGCTTTTTAAATCGAGTTATTTCTTCAGTCCAAATAAGTGCCAGTTTAGACAGCTTCCACTTTAGTTTGCTTAAACCAGACCCTCTTTTAATCATCAGTACCATTACTTTTGCTAACGTTGCACATTCATCATTTTCTGACTTTTAAATGTAATATGTATTCTCTTTTTCATTTTGGTAGCAGGTGTTTCTGTGTGGTTCATAATGTTAAATCCTTCATATTTTTCTCAATACCTGTAACAGATGCACAACTGTGTAAATCAGTGTATGTCAGTGTATCCATTCCCAGGTTGCATTGTGGTCTATGTTACTGTACCTCTTGGTGCAGAGTTACATCCCTTAGCTTTGCCAGGATTTATAGCCCAGATCTCTCCCGTGGTCCATCATCACCGCACTAGTGCTTGTGTTTTACCAAACTGGTAAACATGACCATAGTTCTATATAAACACTCTAACTAAAACGGTATCCTCCCATTATGACTACTCCCAGTTTGACTACACATGAACATAAACATATAATGGAGCATTCCCATCTTGTGATCATTCATTGTTTGTTTTGAAAATTGGACATAATCCTTCCACATTAGAACCCAAACCAAGATAATCCCTCTACTCTGATTAAAAGTACAGATAATCATCATACTTTCATTTGTTTTGAAAACTGAACATAATTCTTTTGATATTTGGAGATAACTCGTCTACTCAGATTAAAACCTTTTGTACTTTTAGTGCAAGTTGTTTGTTTTGAAAATTGGACATAATCCAATTACAACCCAAGCTAAGATAATCCCTCTACACTGATTAAAATTAAAATGTTTTAACTGTCACATTTATCAGCAAGTATGTGAGACCCAGTCAGAGATTAAGTGTTAGCTATGGCTGGTGTTCAGAAAGCAGAGTTTGTTGTATCTCAGAGATGGTAATGTGGCTGACTACTGGAAGAACAGAACAGTTACCGGGGAGCACAATCACGGGCCTGACAATCCAGCCACAGTCAGATTCATGAGCACACTGAGAAAAAGATCCAGGGATGAGTCAACTCCAATGACCCAGATCTATAATGAAGAGCTCCGCCAACTGCCTGTTGCTGATGCTGCTGATGCACAACCTCTGTCCAGAGTGAAATCATCATTCTATAGACATAGAAGGAATACCACTCCTGCATTGCCTGAACATCGTAGAGGTGTCACCCTAGAAGGAAGATGGACTACTACATATGATGGATGTCGCTTTCTTGTTGTTGAAGATGGAGACGATGACAAGTTGCACGTGTTTTCTACGGAGGAAGCACTCTCAACCTTACAGCAACCTGATGTCCTCTTCACGGATGGAACTTTTTATTCGTGTCCAAGACTTTGGCATCAGTTGAACGTGACTCACTCTCTTACTGGCAATACTGTGATTCCCATAGCTTTCTGTCTTCTGCCTGATCGTCAGCGAGCAACTCACTGTAGACTTTTTCATGGTGCTGAAGGATGCTGTTCAACAATCGACTGGCAGACCTCTTCAACCACTGACTAGTCAGGTAGACTTTGAGTACCCTGTTCACAAGGCTATCTCTGAGTTCCCTAACACATCTGTGAGAGGCTGTTACATGATGACACACGTTTCCCCATCCCTGTGTGGAACCATTCTCAGACAGACGTCCCACAAACAAATAACCATCTTGAAGGTTTTCATCACTCTCTGAATCAGGGCATCAGGCACAGTCACCCTAACATCTTTGAATTCATCGAGGCGATTAAGAGCATCGAGGCAATGAACAGAGATGGATTGCCCAGCTGAACCATGGAGCTCCTGCAGCACCCAGGAAATGGATGTCCAGAGAGCTAGATGCTCGCCTCCGACGTTTGTAGGATCAGTTCCGGAGAAGACAGAAGTCGCCCATTGAATTTGTTCGTGCTACAGGCTGGGTGGCAAAAAAGTTTCTGTAAATATACTGAAGAAGAAATGCTGAACTTATCTCGGCCCCGGTGTGTGAGACTCACGATATTAAAGTACCAGAGTTTCATTGAGCTGTCAATGGTGGACCCATCACAGTGTTTACAAAGTCTATGTCGCTTGTGCTGTCCATAGTTCAAAATGTTATACAGCACAATAACTTCTTAATTCACTTACCAAGTAGTGTATATGATATTGTGTAACTCAGTATATGTGTATACTTGAACTCTTCCACAACAATGACCTATGTAATTAGCTGAATAAATATTGTATGAACCTGGTACAGCTCTAATTGTTTATAAGATTTGGAGGAACAGTCTACCTGATGAAGGGGAGAGAGCTAGTAATTAAAAAACTCATGACTGCACCAGATTGTATATTGGATGGGTAGTCAAACTGGGACTAAAAACAACAGGTCATAATGTTTGCTATTGTAACGGGAACGGCCTTAACGACGTATGACCATGTTGCTTTGCGTTGTGTTTTGTGTGTTCTCAATCAAAGCCGTTCCGTTCCCAGTTCGTGGATGCAGAGGAGCAATTAAAAAACAACAAATTTCTCAGATAAAGACATAATTTATTAAAAAAATTAGAACTCAACAAAACAATATAAACAATAAATCAAATCTAACAAATTCCTGAGAACAAATGATATACAAACACATTTACTTAAAATATTTTATTAATAACCTAACCTACTTTCTCCCAACCCTCTCAACTACACTTTAACCACCCTCTTGAAATAACGCTAAAGCCTACCTACACTCTACTGCACCTACACTAATATACGAAAATCCTACTGTCTGGCATGTTCCATTATGCTGAAATCCACCCGGCCGTCCCCACTAACAAAGTTACCCCAAAATATACAACCTTTCTATTTAATTTCTCTTTATTGCCCGACAAATACACTGAAACCTAACAGGGAGTGGAGTCAGGACTCATTGTTCCGTCACGGAACATCCTGTTGTCCCATCGCGGGACATATTGCGGTGGATAACCTCACCTGTGACCGGTCGCCGATCATACAGACACTGAACAATTTGTGTTACGCGCTTAAATACCCTGCAGCTGCCCTACGTCTTACGTAACAACCTTGACACGATTGGCCAGCCAATCTGCCCACCACTAATCAGAATTGCTCATACCAAACAACCTGACTGCAACAGAAAATGGCGGCGAAAACAATTCAACCACCGACGGAACAGAATCAAAGTATGATACCCAAACCTCGCAGGAAATACATTTCCTGCACCCACGACTAACGAAAGGTACAGTTACTAACGCAAGTTAACAACCAACACCCAGGAGTAAAATGTCTGCACGAAACGAAACACGTGCTCCCCGTTACACTATTAAAAGAGTTTACAGTAGTTGAGAGCTGGTATTTATTATCTTGGAATTATTCTTTGACTGACAGTCATAGATTTTATTAATAAAATTCCTTGTAGATTTATGCTTTCACCCGCCTTGACATCAAGGGTTCTGCAATATGAAATAAATAGTTGACCTTCACATCTAGCGCGCTCTGCTCAGTATTCACAAATAACCTGTGTATTATATAAGTGACATGGCAGTGTGACAAGGTAAGTCTATCAATGATAGACCGGGTGTAAAAACCTTGGAGTCAACTTTGTGTGCAGACTCTTTCAGTGTTGTCACAACCCCTAGTGTACAGTACACAACCCTGTGCACTTAAAAGAACCCACGAATCCGTTGGTATATGACCAGATGGTGGCCACATGAATACGTGCAAACACCCAGTTGCGGGTACAGCAACGTGCAGTAAACATGGACAAAGTACTGTGACTATGTGTCCCAGTCCACCCAGCTGTAAAATGGGTACCTCGTAAGGATGGGAATGCCACAATAACTCGGTGCGCCTAGTGGCTGCAAGAGTTGTATGCTCCCCAGGGAGTTGAGATTGACAATACGATGTGCCGTTGAGATTGACATCCAGTGAACGAGGGAAAAAACTTTAGCGCCTAGAGAAATTGCCTTGCAGTTTGATTTGTGCGCTATACAAGAACACTTATTATTATTATTATTATAAGCAGTCCTGCTAAATATGGACTGTAATTATCACAGATTGTCATGGATATATGAGAATCTGAGAAAATTCTCAACAAAATGCACGTGTTTTTTTATCACCTGACCCAATGTGGTAGTTCGGGTAATCTATTTATAATAGCTTAGTAAATAAAGTTGGTACCAGCTTAAGTGTTTAATATCAGTCCACATTTTCATTTGGGTGATTTATTGTTACTGTCTTTTACCTCTTCACTAGATGACTGGAAAATCATGCAACAGTCATTTTCTGGATATTTGTATGTGCTTATCAGGATTTGTCTTGCTAGTCGGTGGAACATTTGTCATTCAACATTGGGACAAACCTTTACAGCATATCTTCATTCATCAAGAAATTGGTCATGGGCTTCCACTTCAATACTGTCAATCTGTAGCAATCTGCTCACCTTAAAAAGCAATGAAACAACACTCTAAACATTGTATAACTCTCCTATAAAAAAACGAGTTGTTCAGTTGCTTGTATGAACATCAGTTGACGTTTCTGGTAAGTGAATGGTTCATGTAGTCAGACTCTCTGACATGAATTATGTGTATCACCATCAGCAAATTGTGTATGTCTGTGATGTCAAAACTGTACTGTCTTGTCTGTGTATTTACAGACCAGTGTCATATGGCACAATAGTGCAGTGTACAACAACAAACAAGCAGATCGCTGCCACTATGATCAATGTATCATTGGTGATCAATGTATCATTGTATCTACTGTTACAGGAAGCTCTGCCTTCATGCTGGTATCCACTTGGTCACTGGAGATCAGTCTCATAGTGATTGCAGGGCTCCTGTAGTGCTGGTTTGTGATGGTCATATGTACAGTGCATGCTTGAAGAGTGTCTTCTGCATGTATTGTGAGGTGCATCACTTGCATGTTGTACATGTTGGCAGGCACCTTGTATGAACCTCCTGTGAACTAAAGCATGTTGGTTCAAACTGTCAGTACGTAGGTTTCAGACCACCTTTCTTGGTGAAAGAGGTCATTTGTTATCTGTCTCCATCCTCCCCCTAGACCCGTGAAGATCCGGGGTAGAATAGGTCTTCAGCAACCCATGTGCTTGCCATAACAAGGCGACTATCTTGTAGTAAGAGGCGACTAACAGGATCGGGTGGTCGGTTTCGCTGACTTGGTTGACAAATGTCATCGGTTCCCAATTGCGCAGATCGATGCTCATGCTGTTGATCACTGGATTGGTCTGGTCCAGACTAGATTATTTACAGACCGCCGCCATATAGCTGGAATATTGCTGAGTGCGGCGTAAAACTAAACTCACTCACTCACTCATCCTCCCCCCTAACTTATTATAGTTTCTACATTTTGGCTGATGACAAAAGACAAATTTGTGAAACAACAACACTTGCCTTTCTGTATGCCATCTTTATTGTTTACCATTTTGTTTTATAATGATTTTTGTGGAACCATATTTCAGAAGCTGTCAGTCTCCCATTAATGAAAATTACTTGATGATGTGAAAGCAATGATTGATCCACTAGTGATACATTATATGAGAAGGAAAGGCTCTCATAATAATATTGTAGTTGTCCAACTATTACAGTAGAGACAGTAGTGATTTAACTATTGCAACAACAGAAAATATCACATGTAGCCCTGCCTACAAGTGTAGCCAGTGAGAATTCTGGCTCTGTTGATAACAAAACGAAACATTTGATTATTGTTGTCTTGATAAAATACTGAAACTTTGTATGAGTGATCTATCCCGAGTGTGTTCTATCTGTCATCATTAATCACTGATTTAGACAATGCTTATTTGTCTGTTTAACCCAGATGGAATCTGTTCATCAGATAAAAAAGACTGGTTAATCTCTAGAATTTTCATGTTCAAGATTTGTGTCTGAATAATAATAATAGCAATATTACAAGTACACCATGCTATATGCTCTGTGGTGGTTGCATGCTAAAAGTGTTTTTTAACTTGTCAAGAGTGTGCATGTTGCAGCCTCAGAGTGGAGACTCTTTAACCCAACTGCATGTTTGTTTTCCCCATAGTTTTGCATTCACAATTGTATCTCGTCCTACCGTTAACGCCCTCACTACTTGGTGATCAGAGGCACTATTCATGTACTCACTATTCATTTACTACAGAGACACAACAGGTTACACAACCTGTTATTCAATATGGGCAAGATGTTTGACTCCAAGTTATCCAAGCATGATCTCTTACTCTAATGCGTGGGATTTTTGTATTTGAAATAGTACAAATTGTGTTAGGAAAGCATGTACAGAGATAGCGTGTTTTCATAGAATCTTCCTTTTGTGCTATGTAAATGTAATTTAGCCAAGTATACAATAATGCTTTATCTTAGATATGATAACGTTTTGGGGGGCAGCCTGTGTATTATCAAATGTACATTTAACCTCCTTGGTAGCTGGAAACTTTATGGAACATGTAACATTATGAAACCACAAGTGTCAATTGTAATGTTTGTTTGGATTAAATTATTTTTAAGAGAGGAGGTATTTATAAGAAAGTAGACATGAAGAATCATTAATTTCTTAGTTTCTGTACACTTCCTGATTTGATAAACAAAATACTTGTATCATGTATGAATTGTCTGGAATACAGTATGTTGTAAGACTACTATACTGTACACATATTTCAGACAGTTTCACTGAGATGCTCCTAATGTTATCCAATATTTGAATCCTGAGTTTTAGATAATAATACTAGCTAGCTGTGAGTGTATCAGGGATAATCAATGGAACATACCTACCTTATGTTTGACAAGTCAGGAACCTAATCAAACACTGAGCAACTTTTAATGGCATTTAGGAATGGTAAGATGAACAAGGGAGATAATCAAAGTGATTGATAATAGGACTGGCTTTAGATCATACAGATTGATATCTGTTAACTTAACATCAAGCTATTAATGATGTATATCGGAGAAGTAACCATGAGCAAAAAATGACCAAAAGTGTTTGAAAGTAATCAACATACTGTATTTTGTATCACTGGTGAGTGGTTGCACATTTATGCATGAATCACCTACAAAAAACAGTGTCTTTAACATAATCTAGAAGCAGCCCATGAATATAGACCTAGCTTTGTGTATTATGTGAGTACATTAAAGCTTTATTTCATCACAATAGATTATGTACAATAATTGTGAATAATGTTTTACATTTTACAATAAGTTTTAGCCATCCTTAGTTGGTAATGTTGTTAGTATCTTCACCAAAACTTCACATTCACTGAAATTGTGAAGTTGTATGTTCAAGGACAGTGTAGTATGATAGCTGTACATATATTACTTGTGGCTAAGGGTGAGTAGGAGAATATAGGTTTGCATAATACAGAAAAAGGTTATTAATTACTTGGGTCATTTAAAAACCAAAGTCAGTGACTTAATGTGCAAATAACACTTATGGTATCTCTTAACCACTGATCACAGTTCATATGTGATCTTAATCCAATTAATTTCCAACAGTGAAAGTATTTTCTCTGTCCGATTGCAGATACAACTACATCTAGCCCTCCCAGTACATCTAGCCAATCCAGTACATCTAACGTATCCAGTACATCTAGCGTATCCAGTACATCTAGCCCAACCACTGCATCAAGCCTTTCTGCAGCAACTAGCCATGTTACCACAGGACACATTTCTGAGCCAACCCCTTTATCAATAGTTGGCATCACTTTAATTGTAGTGTTCAGCATTGTTGGAATTCTTATGATTGCAGTCATCATTGTGTGTATCCGCAGCAGGAAGAAGAATTAAGGATATATATCTTGTGATTAATGTGCCTTAGATTTCCTATGTATGATACAATGCAGTTGATGGTGCAAGCTGGACAAGTCCTTCAGACATGCTGAAACTGATAATTTAATGGCTAAATAAATGAACAACACAAGCAGGCGAGGTTGATAAAAAGTTTACTTGGCTAAACAGGGTTTTTTTAATAGCTACAGTTGTATGTAAGCATATATAAATATTCAGGACATAGAAATATGTGAGGACAATACTTAACAAAGTAAGTGTTTTGTTGTAAATTGCAAGCATTAAAAATATGATCATGGGATTTAAATTTATATCATGAAATTTAAAAAATTGTTCAAAGATGTGAGCAATGAGTTACTTAAAGCCACAATTTGTTATAGATATAAAACATACCATGGAAATAAGCAATTAAAGGGAGGAAGGCACATGTTGAGCCTGCATGGTCACAAAACAGATTGCAAAGATGCATAATGAGGACATTTTTATAAATTCCTATAGAGTGAGTGTGAAAATTGTTTTAAGACAGGAGACACCATCAAGCTACAACACTACTCCACTGTAACACTGTTGTGTATGTCACTGACATTTTCAGGGGCGGTGGGGTAGCTTTGCGGTTCGCTTGTGAAGCTGAAGACTCACATTTCCACATGGATGTCTCCCCCACTCACTCGCTCACTTAAGCATTTTCAAAAAATTGTCATTGATGGAAATAGAGATTTTAAATTCTGAGTACCATTCACTGGGGTGGATAGCTCTAGCATACATGTGTTAGAGTTCTCTGGATGACCTCCTAAACAGTTTAGTTTTTCTCCAAAAGCGCGCGTGCATGCACGCACGCACACACACACACACACACACACAAAGTTGATGTTTTGATGACTCCCATATGTTTTGTGTTTGCTTGGAATGTGCATGCATGGAATGTTAAGATGACCTTGGGACATCAACAACTGTTCCTTGCCAATTGGCCTGATGTGTTTTGTGGCTGTACTAGTAATGCATGACCCCAGCTGTTTTCTTGCCAAAGTTGTTCCTTAAAATTTGTTTTAAAACATTTGAGGATTATTCATTCTTAAGATAGTATTCTGTGACAGTTACATGAAATTTGTCATTGCACAAATAAAAATCTGTAATGCTCTGCGCATGGGTACAACCCTTGATGCTGTTCATCCACGACTGAAACAATATACTGAAGTTATATTCAACTGAGAAATGTGGCAATGTTTTTCATCACAATATGTTGCATGACATATTGCAATATTTCACAAGACAATTCTAAACAATTGATTTTGAAAATGGAAAGCATAGCTTGTTATATTTTTCCAAAAAATGATGTCTGATGTTCTTATTTGCAGACATCATCAAAAGAATGTTGTCAAAAGATATAAACTGCATATGATCTGGTAAACCATAATAATAATGTTCCAATATTGTCAGTGCATCATGTCATGTATCGTATCGTTAAATCAGCATTGTAGCACGTGTTTGAGAGCCTCAGTGATTTCTCTCTTAGTGTGTTTTTCTGTCTGTTTAGATAATACATCTTCAACACCGGAAGGAACCACAAGACCAACTCCCAATCCTGGCATATGTAAAGATAATTTGTGTTATTTATTTCTCCTCCTCCTCCTCCTCCTCCTCATACCAATTGTTTTGCTTGTTTGTTGGTGTAGGAAAAAAACGAGTGATAAGAAGAAACATCGGTCAAGTGTCAGTATGAATGAAGGAAAGAAGACTGACAAAAGAAATACCGATATACCCTTATGAATATACCCTTGTATGTCTGTTACCCCTGTAGTCACCAATGTGAACATATTCTCCTGTTTCACATTCGTCTCTGGCGGTTCCAGTCATAAAAGGTCTAGCCAAACAGTTGTTTCAGTTTGGTCAGTCTGTCCCAAGTAGCAGGTTATACATGAAGCTTGATGCATAAACGAGTTTACAAAGTCTGAGACTGATGCCTTATAATCATTCATTTTGATTTTCTCAACAAAATTCAGTTATATGCTGCTACAACATTACCTTTGGTGTTCCAGTACTTGATGACTGTTATGGACGAGCCATTTAACTGTGGTGTTGGGTGACATGCCCAGCCTACATACCTTTCTTTGTCTCACCACTATGTATTTCAGAGTTTGTAAAATGATAAGAATAGAGTATTTGTTCGTGATTCATAGTGTGAAAAATATTTTTTACAAGTATCATGCAGTCCTGAAATAATTTTGTTTTCAGCAAATTCAAGCGAACATATGTTAACAAATTAATAATAAACAATATAAATTTGAAATAAAAGATAGTCTGATGTGATGGTTCACCATTTAAATTGTAGGTCCTGATCAGCATTGTTTTTTGTGTGTATTGTTGGTAGATTCTTGTCAACTTTGCCAGAAATTGCAATCTTTCAAACTGTATATTCAGTTTCTCCCAATCTTCCAGTAATTCAGTTGAATATACCCAGTAATATAAGAACTGATCAGAAGCAGATGTATGATCCATTATATTATTTCATCAGGCATAATATCATGTTATTGAAGTTGTTTGTTATACCTTTGGTATTTGAAAATACCATTATCATTGCATCCTGACGTTGCTGATATTGACAGTGACCCCTGTCACCATTAAGGCTTCCCTATTTCAGCTGCCAAAAGAACTGTTATAAATGGTTCAGGGGATAAAAGATCCAGCCAAATAATTGTTGCAATTAGGTCAGTTTGTCCTAAGTAGCATGTCATACATGAAGTTTAAACAAGTTTACAAAGTCTGAGACTGATGCCTTATAATCATTCATTTTGGTTTATGTAGAACTGTTATAAGTACTACAAAAATTACATTAAGTAAGTCAAAATGTGGCAGTCATGATATACTTATCCATTTCCTTATCTACCGGGGGGTAAGATCTTTCAAGTTGTCAGTAACAGTAAGCAGAGCATGGCTATTGTTAATAACAGTAAGTTGGTGTGATCTGTTGATCACTCTTCACATGATTTCATAATTTTCATGTTTATGTGAACAGTGCTAAAACTTTGAATAAACTAAATAAAACTGATTACAAACATAAGTCCACATATACAATGAACGCTTTCTCAAAACAGATAGGATAATAACAGATTTGTTGATATGGGATATCTGTTATAGGTGCTCACAGTATAATCTTTCCTTTATGAATCATGAACAACAATACACCTTTACATTTAAAACAAAAGTTTCTTCAAAAAGTACATAATGTTTAGGAACCATGCATTATTGCATGCTCCATCTCAGGTTTGGAGCAATGTACCCATGCGTGGTAAATGTCAGCTGGTTGCACAAACAACTGTAGTAGATAATGTGCACAATGGCGACTCAAAAACTATAGCTTTAGCTATTTGAGTTTCATTTTAAATATTTTCCACAAGAGAAGGTTTTGTCAAAGTGTAAAAGTAGGGTTCTGTTTTAGCAGGGATATACCCTGATAACTCGTCAAGCCTTGAAAATAGTTGGTCTCCCCCAGGTCTGCAGGGCCTCAGCTCCATGTTCTTCACGTACTTGTGTTTACTAGAGGAGGAGGAGGAGGAATGTCCCATGAATCAGACTTGTACTGTTGTGACCTTGAATGAAACTGTGTATGTTTGATATTCATATGTTTAATGTAGAATTCATTATTCCAAAGTATCTTACAGTGGAAGCTGTCAAAACCAGCAAGTTGTCAACACTGGCATAAAATCTCAGTCCCGTCTGTGGCTAGTACATTTATAATCATTTATAAGCTCTGCAATTCGCCAGCTGTCATTTCCAGATCTCGGCATAAAATGAACCGCCCAAATATGTGTTCATACAGTAATCAGCGCTGTCTAATCCAGCATGTGACAAGGAGTCAGTGCATGCAGTAATTGAGAAAACCATGTGATACAACAAAGTTCTAGTCGCAGATAACTGTGTCAGCTCTACAATCTGGCATGCTGTCTAAACCAGATTATTTCTTAGTCCCGACAGTGCCGGTTTAGACAGCTTCCACTGTCCTTTGTACTAAACTCTGGTGTCTGGTGAGCTAATTTGAATTTGAATGAACACTTGAATCTTCCAAAAACATTAACTACCATATAGTATTTCCCAAATATGGAAGTGCTATTTGATATAATTATGATTATTGTAAATGATGCAGCCTGGCCGAGGCAAACTAGTGGTTGATACCATGAACAGATGATCCAAACCATTTGGGTGAAGTGACATGCAGTCAACCAGGTCATGCATACCGCTATCAGAGATGCCAACCACTCCAATTTTGGTGGTGTTACTCCGTTTTTTAAATACAAAACCCGCTCTCCGATTTGTCTTTAAAAACCTCTGATTTTTTTTATGGTTTACAATTTCATAAGTCACTTGTGATTTATCTGAGTCAACACCAGTAAAAGCATTTGGAAACTTAGCATGTGATCTTTTGGGTCTCGATTGTGTATATTGCATGTTATTGATGACAAGGTTTCACAATTGTTTTCCAAATGCATGTCAAAGCCCAAGCTCACCCCCAACTTGCACCTTCAGTGCTCAGGCCTGACTTTCAGCCAGGCTTGACTCCACTTTCATTAGATTCAAGGTTGGCATCTCTCTACTGCTACTTCTACAACATGTACAGTGGAGATGTTATCCCGATAACAAGGTTGCGATACGTGTTGTGATGCAGTTCTTAATACATCTATTTTCTTTTAATTTTCAAAGGTAAATCAAATCTCAAAATCATTTATTCATAAATTTCACTCGGCATGATAAGATTTTGTAGGAGAGAAATGCATCTGTTTGGGGGCACTGTGAATTTGTGGGGTTTTTTTTACATCAAGACAGTTTGTAAGGAAATTTATCATATGTATGCATTACAGCATATAGGGGGGTCAGACTTGCTGACTTGGTTGATACATGTCATTGTATCTCAGTTGTGTAGATTGATGCTTGTGATGTTAATCACTGGATTGTCTGGTCCAGCCTTGATCATTTGTGGACTGTTGTTTACAATGTTTTTTATGCTGCATAAAACAAACAAACAGTTTTTGTTACATGTTATGTTCTTTTTGTTTTCAACACATTTGACTACAGATAATCTTTTCTTTTCTGAGGTGTTTTGGTGTAGAGCTTTCTTGTCTAGTTATCTAGTGTGGGCTGTTCCTGCTGCCAAACATGAATGGAAGATAATCTACAATATGATCCTTTATAGTAATTATTTTGGGTTTTCGGAACATAGTGCAAGATCATGAAACCATGTACTTTGGTCTAACAAGTAATGAGAAAGTTTATGTTTTAAGAATTCACATTTTATCAATATTTTGAGGTCATTCTCACTGGAAGATTTCCAGAACCTAAATGAAATCAAAGCATTTTGTCAAGCAGACTGCATTAGTTTGGATAAAGTACTGCAATTATTTGGAATGTAAATGAGCTTAATAAATGAATTTGTAGTAGATTCTAGTAGGATTGGCTAAGTTCCCAGTTTTAGCTTTAACTGAGTCCTCCTGTTAACTTGAAGACTTTTCAAAATGTGTTTCAGTTTGCAATGGTTGTATCTTAGCTGACCTATGGAATCTTTGCTTGTCACTTGCCTTTTCATTTGTAATAATTCCAGTTTTGACATCATGGTTTGGACTTTTTATATAATTTTCATTATTTAATCATTTATAGTTCCTTTCAAGACAGTCTTGTCAAACAAAATGAATCAAACAGCTCATTATCACTAATATTATTATTAGTTATATGAATGTTGATGTATTATGTGCAGCCTGCTTCAGTTTTCCACTATGAAGCTGATAAGATTTGTGTCATTGTTATTGATTTGTAGAACTTTTTAACTGATTGATGTAGAGAGAAAGTGATTCTAGACAGAACAAACTTTTATGAACATTTATGCTTCATTTTGCTAAGTTCAATGAGTTGTTATTATTAACGTGTTTTATTGAAGTACATACCAATAATTTTCTTCTGGAAAATATTTTCTCAAATTTGGAAGATGAATATATATATTCAGGGTAAAATATTATGTTTCTGCAACAAAATCTGATATGCTAATAGTTAATTAAAGATGTGTTAACAGATATTGGCTAACCATAATTTATTATTCTTTCTCCAAAACATGAGTAGGCTCTCAAGTTGCAGTAGCAATGAAATTAGATTAATGCCACTGAGGTACAGTTTCCTGGTTTATCCAGGTTGTTTGTTGTAGTAGTAGAAACTGTTGTCATTCCTCACTTGTTTTACACAGTATCACTAAGGGTAACCTGATGTATAATCTTCATCACTGGGTACTGGGGCTTTTTGCGGTTTATGAATTGTTACTTTTAATTTTTTCACTTTTAAACACAGTGATGGTATTTTATTAATGCAGCATGTTACACTCTGTTTAGACTGTTTTAAAAACCTGCCTCAGCACATCATATTTTGATTCTTTGTCACGTCAAGATAACCATGTGTTTTCGTCAGTGTGGAGCAACAATCAACTGTTCACACATTTTGATCCAGATTTACCGGTGATTTGTAAAAATGCTGAATTATATAACTTAGACATGTTTTGATCCAATGATCAGAAGAAAGTTATCTTAGCTATTTTACCAGAAATAGTACATTCCAATAGTGTGCTATTTTAGTCACAGCTTCCTTCATAATATCAATAATAATAATAATAACCATCAACTAGCAGATATATTTAGTGTATTGAACAGTTTGATGAGACACCATATGATGATGCTTCTCATTCTGTCCTATCTATTGCAAAAACAGTATGTTGACATATGTATATACACGGTGAACACTTTTTATAACCAGATGTGTAATAACAATATTACTTACATACTTACAGTAGACGTGCTCACATGCTCACTATATTGTGTTTTTCATTTTGGTAACATATCAAAGCTGTATTTTACGTGAGTGGACGGGACTGAACACTGTACACAAGATAATGTCATGTTTTCCCTTCAATAGATAAAGCATAATGTTTTTCAAAAGTTGGATAATGGTTAATAATTTATCCTGGATTTAGGAGAAATCAGCTGAGAATGTTTCATAAAATCAAGAAATTCAATATGAGATTTGTGTGTACTGGTATTAATTCACTACAGCAGTGCCACTCTGTATACTATTTTCATTTATACACAAGTTAGTTATCTTTCTGAGGTTTTTGCATACCATGAAACAGTGAATATTCTTCATATTGTAATGTGAAGATTACAGCTTGCTCAATAATGGTATACAATCAGTTGTGCAATATGTTTTGTCATAATCCATGTACCAAGCTTTAGATAGTGCCTGATTATATGAAAAAAGTACATGTAGACTGATGCATTAACCCATAGTTATACAGTGCTGAGTGTATATTCCAGTTAACCAGTTTTAGTGTTTAATGTATTTGGATGATGTGAAGTTTTCTGAGTTGTTTTGGTGGTACAATATGGTATATAAGAACGTGTGCTTTAAGGCAAGTATTTGATGGCTGTATTTGTCAAATTGAATGCCTGCTCCAATAACAATGTCCTACTACTTCATGTGAAAGTACCTCTGCTAAATGAGGAATTAACACAACTATCCATATTGTATTGAGTAAATAACAGATTGTTTTACAGAAAACATTAGCATAGAATTGGCATGTAACTATTATATTTTAAGATGGTTGTTCACTAAAAAGAAAATTTAAGTCCTTTTTGTAAGGTTTCAATAAGTGTACCCCTTAGCAAGTTGTTTAATACAGTCAAGTCTCATTAATCCAACATTGTCCATTGCACAGCAAATTGTCGGATTACCGAGGATGTCAGATTATCGAATTCTGAGTTCAGATCACGTTCATGATCAAAAACAGGACAATCATGATTCACATTAAGTTTGTGTGTGCAATTAGTGTTGGGAATCGACGTCTTAAACCATAATCGATTATCGACTTTAGATCACGTTTTACAGCTAAACAATACATACGTCAAGATATTTGTGTGTGAAAACTGAGAAAGTAGAACTCCTGATCTACATGTCAACTTTGATGCAGAAATCAGAATATAATGCCTATAGATGTATAGTATCAATAAATCTATTATTTCCAATATTGTTCGTGAATTTGATGAGAACTGAGACTTTGGCAAATACATACCTTGTGAAGAAACCTGGAAAAGATTAATTTGGACAACTTTAAGTAATTGATGTGTCTCTGGTGGATGTATTTACTTTGTAATATTAAATAAGGAGATTAATTTGGACAACTTTAAGTAGATATGCGACCAAGGTTTATAATCATGGTATCCAGGGTAGTAATTTAGAGGTAAACTATCTAGTGGTTAGAATTGATTAGAAAGATGATGACAACTATCACAAACTAGTTTATGATGTCCGAAATTTGTATGTTATGCGAAGTCAATTTGTATTTATTGTTCATTGCCTTACCCACATGTATGCAACAATATGGATGCTTCAAGCAGGAATGTGCTGTACAACTACGCAAGGTTGGATCCATTGTCGTGCTACTATCAGTATACTTTTTAGGACTTGGGGAAAAGAGGTTTGTGTGGAGGCTTTGTCTGTGTGAAAAATTGTCAAAGGGACATGAATGCCTCTACACACGGGCTGGCTATCAATGGAGATCATAGAGATCCATAATCATTAACTAATTATTGAATATTGATGGATATTGGCGAAGTAAGTCTGAAAGAAATCAACATATTTCAAGTCACTGGCAGCCCATGACACATTCATGCATTGATTACAAAAAGAGGCATTCTAAATATTCATAATGTATACAAAATTCTTACCATATGTTGTTATATTCTAAACATAGTTTAGAAGTGGTGGATGAATATTGCCTTTTGTATTGTGTGTGTAAATTCAAACTTATTTCACCATAATAGTTTTTGTAAAGATCAATGACACAATTTTCATATCAATAATCAATGATAATTTTTACCTGATTTTTTTAAGTTGCAATCTTTTTAACCATCCCTACTCTACATCATAAAAATATTTGTTGATTTGAAGGAATTTCAAATAAATTAATTAATTAATTAACAGTGTATGGTCTCTTGCCAGACTTGGCTCCAACCTTGCAGTGTACATTTTAGTGATTTTACCAGTATATCACTTTGATTTTTTTGTTATTATTAACCTCTAGTTAAACTTGAATAAAGGCTTCAAGCTATTGCGTTCTTCATGGCATTTTGACTGTTTTTATTGGAGCAAAAGTGTACGATTTTGATAATCACTTTTCTGTAAACACTCTGAGGGATCCATGCCAAACACTGCCTAAATAGATGACTGAATACCAAAGCCAATATACAGATTGTATAAAAGTCAAATATTCTATACAGTCTGCCAGGATGGGTACCAGTTACCCTGCCAAAGACAGAGATGGAGCTTGAAGTGTATACCAAGGGATATCTGTTCTTAGCTACTGGGATGAATCAGCGAGTCATGTTCAACACCATGGGTCAGTGCTGACGGTCAGCCACTGACCATCATTATAGGACTGAACCATGGTACACACATATACTTTGTGATCATGTAAGAGAGGCAGACTGAAATAGGATGAGATGAGTACATGTGAATGCAAAACATTTTATGGCATAACAGGCAGTTGAGGTTGAATGGTATGTCACCAAGCTGAGACTACACACTAATCACGTGACCAGGTACACTGTCTTGACTTTCTGTAATGGAGATAAGTGTCTTATCTCAAGTAAAATACTGGCTCTTTATTGGTTATCTTGCTCATACTCATGTAACCGGGTAACCAATTCGACCTGAGGCTAGACTTTCCCACTCCAGGCCACATCCTTGCCCCCAAAGCTGAGTAGGGGCATGCTGCTGTCAAACTGAAGATCATTGTGGAGGATATTCTTCAAACTATAACATCAAAACATAAAGTTAGGAAGAAATGTCCTGGTTGCAATCTTCACCCCCATCTGCAGCAGAATCTTTAACTCCATTATACTGTTTGCTACCATCATGATTAACATATTTCATTACACAAGTTAAGTGAAAGAGTTGTGTACTGAATTCATTTTGAACATATGAATTCACAATGTGATTAATGGATGGGTCACATATTGGACGTCTGTATGGCCATTGTGGCAAGAAAGTACAGATGTTGATATGTGTAATGCTTACCCAGTGCATTATGCTGCAAGTTCTGTTGATCATCTTCAAATATGCCGATCAGTAAACAAAATATATAAACAACCAAGACACTACAGAACTTGATGATCCAAGTGCTGCTGTCATGAAAAGCTCTTCTGAGAGATAGTTGATGATTGCTTAATGAAGTTATATGAATATGTAAGAAGAGACTGTAGGTGAGCCACAGAGCTCCATAGGATACTTACACCAATGTGTGGAGCAAAATATCTATGGTCAAAAGTTGATACATGGTAAGTAATATGACATTCTAACATTTGTATTGCTGAAACTAACAACCACCGTTTTACATTCAATGCATTATGAATTACGATTGAAAAATTCACTTGATCTGACAAGATGTTGGCTGTTTCAAGTGAGTTACGATTCACAGACGCATTAGATATATTTCAGCTGTTTCAAACTAATGGCTAAACACATGGTATTAGTGAACGTAATGGTTCACAGTTTTAAGCTGTGTTATCTTTTCCCTCTTCTTTGTTTCTGTACTCAGCTGATTGTTTTTGATTTCACTGTATTTTAGTACCAGGATCTGTTTTCTCGAAAGAAAGTTAAGTTTTTACTCAAATTTCAAACTGAGTTTGACAAGTTGAAACAGCTGAGTTCCTAACTCAATTGCATTTCTAAGCCCAAATAGCCAAAACAACTCAAGTAACCTATCTACCAAACTCAGTTTGTCTACTAAGTTTAAGTCCAATATTAATTTCCGTTTATTCTAGAAAATGCATTTTCCTGTGTTTTCTCAAATTTGAGTAAAACTCTAACTTAAGTGAGATCTCAGACTGAAGTTTGTTTCGAGATATCTGGAGCAGGTTACTCTTACAGCCACACACTTTTTAGTCAAGCACAAATTGCTTTGGGCATGTTACTTCACAGAACCCAAACATTGCAAGCTGCATGTATGTTGATAATCCTTCTTCTAACCCAGTATCTTTTTCTTCAGCTCCAGGAACTGATGAGTGTGAATTTCCACTTATTGCAGTAATTATTTTGGCTATTTTACTGGTTGTGAAAGTAGTCACAGATGTCCTATTCGGTAAGTAGCAGTAGAATGTTTAACTGATACATCAGAGACAGAAGCAACTAGCAATACTTTCACATTTACAGGGTGGTTAATGGCGGATATCACTGTCCTCAATAGACATGCATGAAAGTTTGTGTACTATGCTGAGTTAACAAAATAATTGTCAACAGTGATGAGAAGCTTCATGATCTACTGTGGTCCATCAATTAAGATGTCTGCTTTACAATCTTTGCCATTTTGTCCCAGACCTTGTGAACAACATACAGTTCAACTATCTGTGTGAATAGTCCATGGTCATCTATCCTATGTTTTCATTGTCATTTATTGTTAGAGAACTCTTGCAACTCTTTATGAACTCTTTCTTTGCATGAGCCAAGTTTGACAGACAATCAAATGATATTCTCAAATGTCGAAATCCAAACTGATTTGGGATTGTTTTAAAGAAAATACCTTTTGTTAGGTCATATTTGAATAGATGTCATAAAATGTGGCATTTTTAGGTGATACCATGTCAGACAAATTGCTGATGCAACATAAAATATTTCACACAATGTTGCTAAAAGCGTGAAAAAATAGAATTGAGCTTCTATAAGCAACTGACTGTAGCAAATGTTATTTTTCTTTCCTCAGTTCTATATAGATGGGGAGGATTTTGTAAGTATGACCTTCACAAAATTTTCTGTGTTCACTGTTTATGTTTTGGGTAAATATTATCCAGGGTTCCTCAACACAATTGTGAACATGAGCAATAGCTAGCTTTTTATTTCAATTTAACTAATTACTTATGACTTTGTAGATTCCTGCATTCTGATTGCTGTGAAAGTGTAACAAATCAACAAATGTACAAAAGTAGTATTAAAATATACCATCTGAATGTATCTTGAAATATTTATCTTCACAATAAACTTTTTGGCTGAATTTGACTTTTTAAAAACCAGCATTATTACCCTTGAGTATGACATATCAACTCCAATACATTGTTTATTGTTTATATATGATTATATATTTAGGCATAATCGTATTACAGATACCTATGTAATCTATTATTACACAGTGCCATTTAGAAAGTGGTCAAATGCAACTTTCGAGGTTGTGTAGGCTGAGTGGGTTAGGCGGCTGACTTGTGTGCTGGCGATTGGTGCCTGACTCTGAGGGGTGTGGGTTCGAATCCTGGATGGGACTCAACCCCCAAAAAGTTGTAGAATTTGTACTTTACTAAGGAAGTGTAATTCCAAATATAACATATGTTGTATGTAGTCTATTGTCAATTTGTCAATTATTTATTTATATATTTCAGTTTCAGTCAAAGGGATCAGTGTCAAAAGTAAGTAGAATATAGGGAAGAGGTTCTCTCTGTATATTGAGAGAATAAGCATGTAGATGAACTGATAGTATTAAGAGTTCTACACAGAAACCAACAACTTCTTCCAGAAAGTTTGTGATCAAATGTTGTGTGTAATTCAGGAGAACTAGGTAGTTTCTGAGGACCTTTGTGTGAGAATTCATTCCAAAATAACAGGACTTGAACAACATACTGGACTTATCTTTGACTATCCATCTTAGCTACATCATCCCAGAACAAGAGTGGATAGACAGATTGCCTAGGTAGAAGGGTATAACACCCAGACACCCTCAGGTAACAGATGGTGGAGATGCATCATGACATCATATATGCGGCATCACACAATGTGTAATAACATTGTAAAATTATGAGACAGTGATATATTCACTTTCGCTCGTTAAATACCAAACCATTCACTTTCGTTTCATAAATATGGTATTACACGGGACATCGTTTAGTATTCTCTATTTATTACCCACCCAACATTAGCAAAACATATCGAAAGCAAAGTACTTCTTTTCTAAGAATTCAATGAATGAGATGACTCTCAGCTTCCTTGAGTCAGGCAAGATCTAATACTATTGTTACAGGGGGTATTAGCATTGTGGCGTCATAACTGTAAACCACTTTGGCGTCATACATGCACACCTTCCGATGTTATTAAACAATGTGTAATAACATTGTAAAATTATTAAACAGTGGTATCTCCAACTGGCGAGTAATAAATGCCTTTCAAGGACTTCCTAGTTGACTAAAGAAATAATAAGTTTCCATCTCCATTTCTGAAAGAAACAATATCATTATATTTCTGAACTTTCAAGATTTTCATATTACTGTCTATCATTATTACAACTGTGAATGTTTCAGATGAAAATTGATTTTGATAATGCTCTTTTCAGAGGTGTACGTCTTGTATTGGAGTTGCTTCGTTCAAGGGATCGTTGATTGTGTCGTTGGGGTGATATTCTTTATTGTCACTTTAGCAGCCTACACTGAATGTAACGTATATTTTGTCGCTCTGTTTGTCATAGCAGTCTAGTAGTGAAGAGGCTTTTGCTCTCTGGTATTATAATATGTCCCTGGTTTGCAAACATTGTTCATGTTCCACTGAGTGTCACTTTGTTTCAGTAAAGTAAAATGTTTGCTCTCCAAAGCCTTGTGGCATGAATGATATGCGTTGTCATTGTCCATTGTTGGCCTTCCATAATAGATCTAAGGTTGAGGAGTTATTATCCCAATCTACAGAACTTAGGACTTACATTACATCATGGCTTATTATTAAGTCATGTATAACATAGAAATCTTCATGTTTACGAGGGGCAGTGGTGAAGCCTAATGGTTAACTGACTGACTGACTGAGTTTGGTTTTCGCCACTTTTGCAATATTCCAGCAATGTCACGCTCACCAGAAATGGGCTTCACTAATTGTACCATGTAGGGATTGAACCCGGGTCTCCGGTAGCGACGCAACGCTTTAACCACTAGACTACCCCACGCCCCTAATGGTTAAAGCATCCAATTGTTTCGACCCAGTTTGATTCTCCCCATGTGTGAAGCCCATTGCTGGTGTCCCCTACCAGTGATATTGCTGGAATATTGCTAAAAGCGGCGTAAAACCATACTCACTCATGTTTATTTAATTGAATTATTTCTTTTTCAGGTGTACAATTAAATGATAGCAAACATGATCGGAATCACTTAATTTAAACAGATCTTGGCACTAAGACTATTGTGTAGCCATCTTTCTGTGTGGGACCTACATGTTCAAGTTGTGATTCTAAGATTACTCGTTAGAATGACTGTTCTGCTTATAAGTGGCATGTTGCATATCTATCTATCTTTTGAACATGAATTATGTAGGGTAATCTAAGTACCTTATGCCTCATTCAATGAGTACATGATTCACTCAGTTTCAAAGGAATTTATGTTCAATTTTCATGTCTTTAACATTCTAGGCCTGGATGAGCCTCTTGCTATTGTAACTCTCGTTCTCAGCATCATTGTCATCATTATTGGAGGTGTTAACATACTTCTGTGTAAGTAAAGTTTATCTGCTTAAATGTATGTACACTAGGTATATATGAGGTGAGGTGAGGTGAAATTTGGTTTAACGTCAGTGCTTGAGAATATTTCGCTCATATGGCGGCGTGCATGCGTGTGTATGTGTATGTGCGGCTGCTTGTACTAGCCCAGACTGAAGCTGGTTTTATAGTGCTAGCCCACTGAGATACCATGCCACAGTGAAGCATGAATACCCCACTCAGACACATTATACTGACTCGAGCCGACCAGTCCTTGATGTACCCATTATGCCGAAGCGCCAGACAGGGACCAACAAGTACCATATTTTTTAAGCCTTTTTGGTATGGCGGTTGGGGATCGAACCCACGACCTTCTGCTCTCGGGCGGACGCTCTAACCACTACACCAGGGAGGCGTAGGTATACATGATGTTTGACTGAGATTCACCCATGTTTCTACGTTTGTCCACACCTTTCCTTTACTGCCTATTAGTTTAGATGTCTGAGACCAGCATTAAAATACTTCAGGTCTTCCTTCCACATCATTCAGACATGCTATGAGACTATTAAAATACTGTTCAAAGTGGTTTTGCCTTAATGTCACTTACTCAGTGTGTTTAACTGCACATATGCTGGTAGCAGTGACACTGTTATATACTGAAGCTTCCACGACTAAAAGCCTCGCTGCCCTTAGTTGACTGTGGTTCTATATTGCATAAAGGTTTTCATATGTGTAAGTTGTGGTAATTGTTTCTTTGCTGAATACTGATGGCATTTGTTGAGTTCAACTTGTTGAGTTGTTTTCATGTAAACAGGTTGCTGCTGTTACAAAGCCACCTGGTGAAGTAGATGGGAAACCTGGCTCATCTGAGCCATCTTCAAATGCTGGTGGTCCTCGCCCATGGTTATGCTGCCTCAAACCTCAAACAAAGATGTAGGATTTTCATGAATTGTCATCATCTAGCTATCTCTTCAAAGTAAACATCCCCAATAATCAAATTGAGTCTTTCATCCAGTCACAGACTATCTGACACATATACATGACCTAGTTTTGTTTTCCTATCTTATCCAGTCATCTAAGTGATTTTTCTACAAACGTAGAGAGGGTGTTTGAAGTTTAGTTGACTTTGTGATGCATTTAGGTTTTGTCTTTTCTTTTCCAGATCCTCAGGGGAAGAGAGGTAGATAATGTGATGATGTTACCACTGTCAGCTCATCTCTGTAGAATCTTTAGAACAATCAGTAGTAAGAATAGAAAACATTTAGGCTTTCAGGAAGGGATCATGTAGGTAAAATAGTTTCCAACTGTAAACATTGGGAACAATTGTGATATAAATGAATTTATTATTATACTACAATAGACAGGATTTATATCATATCTGGAGAAATGTAGAGTACAGTCATTGAAAAAAATTCATCAGTATTGCCTATAAGCAGCGTGATGTGTCTTGTGTCTTGACCTTTGACCATGATTGTTGAGTTAATCATGTTTAACATGAATATTAAAGGGACCATTCATAATTTATGGCTAGGAGGGCTGATGATGATTTTTATGGAGTACAATGTACAATGTGAATGACCCCCTAAAATTTATGTACAAAATAATTGACCCCCCTGCAGGTCATGTACAAAATCAGTGAACACCCACCCACCCCTCGGCTTCCCATAATTTCTAAGTATAATTTTAAACATAATTACAAAATTGCTGATCCCCCTCCTAGCTCCCCAGAACAAAATGGGTGGAACCACCACCCCTCTAGCCATAAATTATGAACGGTCCCTAATCATCATTGTAGTCATCATAGTAGTATCAACACACAGATTATACAGTATTTATATACATGATGCAGGTGATTGGTGTCATGTGGGTTCACTCATTGTGTTTAAAAGTCAAAATTTCAGTATGAGTACACTTTGTCTTTTGGCTTATGATATTTTGGAGATGAGCCTGGGTCCTAAAGAGGTTTTGAGTGATCTCAAGTAAAAGGTGAAGGTCACTGTGAAAAGCGGTATCAAAGCAATATCAAGAAACATTTCCTTATGTTTTGAACCCATGTGAAATCATTATTGCCATTGCATCACAATTAGATAACATCACTAATTTCCTGCCGCTATTCCTGGTTAGCAGAACCTTCTGTACTGATGACACTGGTTATTACAGTTTTCAAACTGAGTTGGTTATAATTTTCAAGAGTTTGAAAGTAAACCTTTGAAGCTCAGATAACAATGGAGCCTTTTCATTAATAAAGAATTTGACTACCGGTTTGATCTAGAATTTCTAAATGAAAATACTCATGTAAGACATGAGCAGAGGATCTAGTACAAATGTTTTGCTAAGAAACAAAAGTGTTTGTTAAAATTTGGCTGAATTTAAGTGACCTTGCAACTATAATATTTATTTTTTGATTGATATGAGTTTGAATATTTGAAATTTGTCTGTTCTTGATTTGTTGCACTCATACTTCTTTAGGAATTCATCAAACATTTCCTAAAATATGTAACATTGAACATCTCTTAGATTATGGCATTTGCTTATTAGCTGGAATGAGTTGAGATGTCATCGTTTTGTTTACAACATCTTTCTAACAGTCGTCAAAGTCCTCCAGCACCAATACCTGCTGCCATGGCCTCCCAAGAAAACCAGTCCCCCTAAACTCCACTTCCGCTAGACCTCTACCCAGCCCCACATCAGACCCTGCCAGTGACAGTGACAGTGTTAACCCAAAGGTTCTCCTAGAGCCTCTAAATGTTGAAGAACCAAAGAAGAAGAAGAAGAGAAGGAAGAAAAGGAAATCTACAAAAGAAGCAAGAGAAGAATCAGCTGCACAAACAATGAATGCAGCAGGAGAGACAGTGATGATGACTGAGAGGTTGGACTGTGTCAGAATAATTTAACATGATCACAGGGGAATATTTTGTTTTCATCAAATGTATTTTTGTAAAGGAACAATGTATGAAACAATGATTGAAATTTGGGAGCTTTTATGGAATCTCTTCTTCCTAATATTAAATTACTGTACTTGTCTTCTCTCTTGTACTTGTTTTCATCCAAGATGGTTAAATATTAGTTGACAAATGCTGCTGTTTTAGAAAGGTTACAACACGCTATGAATGCATTGGTTGCTGTGAACCTTTGTGCATTGTTCTTCATGATTCTTGAGGCTGATAGGTTTAAAAGAAACTGTACATATTATCCCTTTTGTCCAAACATGCCTTTTCCAGCACGCTTTGTTTAGAGAGCATAGCTCATTAATCGTTTCATTCTTTTCTTAATATTTGTAAACCTGTCACACATGTGCTGAAGTCAGCAAGTTTGGCATTTGGGGGTTTTATGACAAAATGCTGATGAGCAGTACTTTGTGAAACTTTGTATATAATTCAAGCAAGTGCTTGTCTCTTGTTAAATAATTGTTACTTATCAGGCAAGTGTCTTTAGCTATTCACAGATTTCTGAGGCAATAACAAGTATAAATGTGGGTTTAATTTTGCAGAACATCACTAAAAAAACATGTAATATTTTTTCATGGAACTTTACAAGCACATATTGTAAAACAACCATTACTGCTATTGACTGAATGGATCTGAAGGTCAGACATGGTAGCTTGAGGGACAGTCTGACATCATTCTCTGATGGAATAGGATGTTGATCCTCAGGCAGAATAAATTTAAAAAATCAGTCACAGCATCAAATATGAATTATGGAAAGTTGTGTCTGACCTGCTTTTTATTTTATGCACATATTTTTAAGGCTAGAGATACTGATTATGTCAAAATGTTGACATGTTGTTCCGTCCAGATCTTTTAAATCATTGATTTATCTTTTGTTATATTTATAATATTTAGATGTGATTGTTCTATGTCATGCCTGTTCCATAAAATGATTTTAGTTCAAGTCAAGTTTATTTCTGAAGTGGGGACCTTTAGGCCCATATTACTATTACATACATGAGAAACATTAACATTTCATACAATGAGGATATTTTGTCTGACAAGCATTGCTTTGTACATATAGATAGCTAAATTGATCAGAATAGATTCATAATTTGTATTTTTCAGGTATAAATTTGGTTCTAATTTGTTCATAGATGCTACAAATACAAATAAACTGATATTCATCCTCGATATAAGGCTTTTTACAAACTAAACACGAAAATGATTTTAATAATGTTGACGTATTAGAAGTGTACAAAACATGAAGTCTTATTGAGGACAACTACTTTTTCAAATGATCTATGCTTGCGAGCTATCTGTTGCAGAATCTTTATGTTGGCCATAATTTGTTGATATCCTTCTATTCTGAATGGTTAATTTTGTGTCTACCATGCACATTCTACTGAAGAATTAGAAAGATCTGACAAGGATTTCAAAAGAGGTTTTATATGTAAGCATATTATTATTTTGTATCATATTTAGTCCCTTCCTCAAATATTATATTTGCTCAAACTTGTTGTTATCATGTTACCATCTCTGTTACAGCCACACAACAGTCATCATGCATTATGTATATCTGTATGTAATGATAAATGCAGACGCACGCATGCATACACGCCACAAGCATACAGATACATACATTGATTGAATTAACGAAATTATGTTTGAAATAGTAGGTAGATCTCATGGTAAAATTTGATTTGCAGTAAGTGTTGTTTGCTTGCATTCTTTTATAGGATACACTGGTTTATATGTCTCCAGACAAAGACAGGGAAATTCATGTTCCTCTTTTCCTGTATCTTGATACCCATTAGCACCAGTTGGTATCAGAAGTGACTTTCATATGACATCATTGGCTGCACACAAAATATTTCTGTCACGAACATCTTTTATGAATGGGTCAGTATTGGAACATGCTCAATCAAAGTACAGAATATGTTCATATTAGAGGCGATAGGGTAGTCTAGTCGTTAAATTGTCCGCTCATCATGACAAAGACTCCAGGTATAATGTGTGAAGGCCATTTCTGGTGTCCCACTATAGTATAGCTGGAATGTTGTGAAAAACAGTGTCAAACTAAACTCATTCACTGTTCATAAGCAATTGTCATGTAATGAACATTACTGAGTGTGGCGTTAAACAACAACCCTATAATAACCCAAATAGCAAGGGTACTGGTTACCATGTAACTTGTAGCCTGATTGGGCCATCATCCCTACATGACATGACAATACAAGACTGAAATACAACTTGATTGTACCAACTGATTGTACCTTGCAAGATAAAGTAGAGGAGGGTTGGTTGCCTCTCATTATTTAAAGTGCTGTAAGTGAAAGATATTACTTTAGACTCAGGGGAAGATATTGACACTGACCACTTACCAGGTATTCATTATATCCTGCATGGTTGACAATATGTATGTTTGCCCCAGCAAGCTGTACATATTTATGTCAACAAAGTAGGTCTTGGCGTGAAATATTTGAATTGTGAAAAAGTATTGTTTTAACAATTTCTTAGGGATTTCAACTTAAGTGCTTGAACTTGTAGAAGTGAGGATGTTATGAAAATGACATTTAGAATCAATTCATTGCAGTCAGATGACCTGGATTATAATATGACCATAGAATGGTAGTACAATTCTATTCTATACTTTAGGGGTATTTTTTGTTATATAAACTGGCAAGTTCAAGCAGTTTATCAGGGTGAAGCTGAATCTGTTAGCTCAAATATGCCCAGACTGACTGCTGTGGTTCTCACTTCACAGATGTCTCCTCAGTGACGTTTGTGTTGGGATAAGGGTGAAGGTAGGTTACGCCCAACCCTCTTTTTAGGCCTTGATACTCTTTCCTATCAAGCACTCCTTTACAATCAATGGGGTTGGGCACCACTTGCCAATCAAACACCCAATAATGTGAGATAGGCTGTGGGTTAGCTATCACTCATAACTCATATAATTTTGTTTTAGGGTGCATGCACGTAACCATAAACACTCAGGTGCAGATGATGTTAATTGCAAGTAATTGGGGATTACACTTTCTCAGTAAAGTACAGATTCTAGAATTTTTCTAGCATTTGAACACTTTCTAAAATGCATTGTGTATATGTAGATGAGCACTAATTATTTGCACTAATTATGTGTGATAGCACCTGTGGCCCCATGGTATCTAAAGAGATGAACTCAATTGCCAAGCATAGGTCCATGGTGGCAATGTGAGTTTGGTCCTCCATGACAGGCAAATTGAAATCCAAACAAGTGTGCCCAATAAAGTGCATTTCTCCTAAAATGTTTATTCCATCCTTTTCCTGCACACCCGGATAGCCCTTTACTTGACAGGGTTTATTTACTTTAATGAAAATAACAATTTTATCTTTTCTCTGAATTTGAAATATTTCCTGATGTCTCATTGTGAATTTCTTTATTAGTGTTTTGAAGATGATATTATACAATTATAGACTCTTGTAGAGGTCGATATCGTTTTTTATTGACCTGAGAAAAACAATATCGACCTAGCCTGCAAGGTTGTTTTCTCAGGTCAATAAAACCAATATCGACCTCTACAAGAGTCTATAATTGTTTTATTATATAATGAAAGAGAAATGGGTTTTAACATAAACTTTTAATGCACACAATGTGCCATCTATCCGAGTGATCTGATTGGCTGAAAAGCAGGGGAAGCCCTTCTTACGGGATTCCTTGTCTATTTTAGTAACCCAAGTCAATATCGTAATTTATCAGAAAACTCAAGTCTATATCGTGTTTTGTAGTCAATCATGTGACGGTATATTTTGACCAATCGTGGTACAGGAAAAATACTACCTATATAATAATCTATTATATTCTGATATCTATATGTATATCTGTGTATAACACAGCCCTAATTAAACATTTGTTCTATCCTGGTGTTATGATATATTTCTCTTAGTGTTTATATATATACATATATTATATATAATATAATATAATGTGGAGATACATGTAATGTGTTTTGTTCCCATGTATATTCTGTTTATATGCTTGTATTCGATAAAGATTGTTTTTGTCATTAAACGTGTCAGTTGCTGTGAAATTTGTTAGGGAAACCAGTTGGTATTTCAGGGGAGAAGGGGATGGGGTGGGGGTGTCTTTTAAAAAGCCCTGTTTGCTGCAGGAGGTTTGACATGCAGAAGTCGCAAAAATTACATTTTTTCATATTCTTTCAGTGAAACGTATTGTTTCAGACCAGTGGCATTACACTGACAAAAATTC
The DNA here is from genome assembly GCF_003918875.1 of Haliotis rubra. Lineage (NCBI taxonomy): Eukaryota > Metazoa > Mollusca > Gastropoda > Lepetellida > Haliotidae > Haliotis > Haliotis rubra. The sequence continues at coordinate 82,924 of NW_025764986.1, read as the reverse complement.
CCCTTAATCCCAGGAATATTAAGTGGTTGACCCCTTCATGTATAAGACTAGTATGTCAGTGTTTATGTCTGTATATATACAAAATTCATTTGTCTTTGTCTCTGTCTTATTAGAAATTAACATGTCAGAATTGATATCAAGAATTCACAAAATTATTTGAAAATATTTGTTTCTAATGTCACTTGTTATATGTCTCTGGTAATGCTAGGAGTAAAACTTTATGTACTAATAAGTGTACATTCCACCGAACATAGCATTTGACTTGCTGTTCTGGTTGTGGTCAGTAACTAATACAGACAACAGTATCATGTCCAGTACTAAAAGTATAGTATAGAAGTCTTTCATGCTGACGTGCAAAGACTTCAGTTTGTTTAAACATATTTATTAAATAATTACATGGATGAAGAAGAGACATAGAATAAGAGACATCAAAGAAGATTCTTATAAATCTTATTCATGTACGAACTGTTTTATTGTTTTTGTTGTATATTGATTCTTTTATTAGTTTCCTGTTAAAGAAAAGCTGTGATATATCTCTTAACAAGTTTGAAAAGAAATCTTTTGTTCAAACAAGACTTCAGTATTTGGAAATGTAACAATTATTATGTTATATATGTTATTTTTATATGCTATTTAGTTAGTACACATTTGCTTTATAAATAAATAAAATATATTACTCACAGTTGTGACTCTTTTGGTTTTCCTTTGCTAATTTCCTTTCATTGTTACTTAAACAAATATTCATGACAGATCTATTCTACAGATTGTATTATATATGCAACTAAACCCTTGTGTTTACAATTTCTTAACATACTCCCTACTCATGAAAGGGGGCAGTGGGGTAGCCTAGTGCTTTGTTGCGTTTGTTCATCACACCAAAGACCCGGGTTCGATTCCCCACATGGGTACAATGTGTGAAGCCCATTTCTGGTGTCCCCCACCGTGATATTGCTGGAATATTGCTAAAAGTGGCGTAAAACTAAACTCACTCCCACTACTCACTAATAATGAATCACAGCTCATAACAATCAGTCACTGGATTGTCTGACATGATTATGTACAGTGATATGGAAGGAGTTTTGCCAGGAGCCCTGAATCAACAATCATGGAATATTAGGGAGTAGTGTACATGAATGTGTATAATGTCTGCACTACTGTCATGCATGTCAGGTTCATTAGTCTGTACGTGCATCTGCTGAAAACAGGTTTACAACAGCTCTTGACTACACAATCACATTTGACATGACCTGATTATCCTAGCTGGTCCAATTAACAAGGTACCATCTGCAGCATACACAGAATGTAATATATTCTAAAATGTATGCATACATTTCAGAAAGTTTGCCTCATTGCATCGAACAGATGCTCACAACTGAACAACAAATGAATGAAAATTAAAAATGATAACGTTCAGGTGTATACTGCAATCGTAGTGTACCCCAGAAAATGGCCAATGTTATACTGATCAGTCAGAACAAAACCTGTCTGACTGGGACGGCACAGACCCTGCCTGTATAGGCTGATATTTCAATGCCAAAAGCTTGTATCGATTCCATAACCTATTCGTGGCGTGTTATTGCGTCATATGCAGGCGTAACCTTGTTTACCCGTCTCCTTGGCAACAGTCAATCAGTCTGTAGACGGTCATGTTGAACTAACCGTAGCCATGGCAATGTAGGAGAAACGACACGAGTAAGATCTATATATTCTGCTGGATCCCGATGTCGGGTCGTCATCATGTAGTGTGTGCATGCAGCTGTGATATAAACGGCTTCGTTCAATCGATGAGAAGGGGAATCCCCTTCATAGGCCACACACTTCATGTACACAACCCGTTCCGTCGCATAAAACAATATGGCGAAGTGAATACGTTTGTCACAATAGGTGGGCGATGTGCGAGATATATATTGTCTTGCTTCACTGCCGATGAGTATTCCTTGTATGTGCTCAGTTTGCGAAACCAAACACCTCACACACACAGGGCACAGCTATCCAAACGCTTACATACTAATCTATTTTAAGTCTGGGAGGGTGTTATAGTACAAAAGATTACATTTATGGACTCATTTTCCTCCTAATTATCAATATTTTCCTGATTGTCATTAAATATTGTCAGTAAATATTTCCCTTCATTTTGAACGATTGTTGTGTGGTTTATGCGTGTTATCTGAGTGTTATTCACAATCAATAGACATATTTTCCCCAAGCAACTATGACATGCTCTATATGTCCAACTAAAAAACAAGCAATAGGCCTATTAAATACAGTACAAACCTTTCAATACAAGTTGATAGTGGCATATCGCTAACTGCGTGGTTGGAAACTTTCTCTCTCTGTGTGTTTGTATGTCACTGGAAGACGTTCTGTTGGTAGAAACTACACATGAACATTAGTTAAGCACCACTTGATTCTAAGAGCAATAATTGCTGTTAAGTTTTGGTCCAAACGGGCGATAATACCCTAGCACTCTGGAATGCACATGGAAAGTTATGGGTCGCATTTTTACGTGCTGCAGAGGCGCCAACTGGGGTATAATTGAGTGAGTGAGTTTAGTTTTATGCCGCACTCAGCAATATTCCAGCGATGACGTGTCAGCGAGCCTGACCACCCGATCCCATCAGTCGCCTCTGACGACAATATGTCTGTAAAAGTTATTTCGACACCCAATCAATATATATATATATATATATATATATATATTTATAAGAAACACATTTTGACTTTGTACTTAAAATCTGGGTAAATGCAGACTTGTTCTCGTGGCTATATGGATGGAATAATGCCGATGTGACGAAAAAACCCAACTCAACTCAATTCAACTGTTTCGACACCGTGATGATTAATTTGCATGCGGTTGTCCTCTGTCATTCCGCAAGGAGAGGTACCCGAGGGTAGGCCAACCTTTGCGGCCTAATTCCCACAGATGCTCTATTGAGAACATGTCAAGAGTCTTAGCGCGCTGTTGATGCATCATGCAAAGTTTCATTGTGATTAGATGTTGCGTTCAAATACATAACAGTATATGTACACATACTCGAACTATACAAACATTCACGTCACTAGTTCCCAAGTTTTTTGGTCGGTGGTGTACCCATACCTACGTGTAACAGTAAACTCGTTTTTTAGGACTCGGCTTAATATGGGTTGATATGCAGGATCATATCTGGACCACGTGAACTGATATAAGACCCACATATGCCTCAGGTACACACAAACACCAATATCACTTTAGTTCTGATAAGATTAAAATGTTTAATCAGGGGTCTGTGTACACACGTCAATGATACAGGTGCCCCCCAGCTCTGTTATTGAGGGTTGATAAGAAGGGTCCTTCCACTGTAATTCTTGAACGATCCAATCCAACTTAGTATGATTATGATCACTGTTTACACAACCAAAGCGTGGAAGTAAGGAACTCTAACGGACTTATTTCATTATGTCTTTGTGTCTGAACGCTTACAGTATTTAGATATGATAAGGCTTTTTCCGGAAACAAGTTACGTTCTTAAGATTTAGTAACTTGTGAAAATTGCTTATTGTGTGCATGACCACCCTTTGTGAGACTCGTACGTACGTGCATACGACCGTTCGTCTCTCAAGGAGGGCATGTCACGGCACATATCAGTGTCCACATGCAGTATCTATGTTTGACCAGGTATTGGGGATTATAAGTATTGTGTCATCAGATTACAAGTGTAATGTGGAATAATCAATTCATAGCGACACCCGTGTATATAATAATATAAGTTACATAAAGGGGATTATGTTTCTATATTCTAATTCTTATTTGCCTTCATGTTACAATCGCCCGTCTCTATTACTTTCTGAAGAGTTTTTATCAAATGTCCGTCGTGTACTTGAAGCCTCCCTGACAACAAACCTGTCAACAGACAAGTCACCTGCATGCATAATGGCTGTAGATGAACACGCCACGACTCTGCTGCCTAAAGCAGGCATTGTTCAGTGTCTGTTTGTGCAGGCCAGCATCATGAAACCCCATGATTTCACAAAATGCATTGTCTTGGTCAAACCTGTTCAGATCCGGGTTAGAAATGATATTCAGCAACTCCTAGTGGTCAAAAGACGCGGGATCGAGTGGTCAGACTCGCTGACTTAGTTCCAGTTGGCTACATTGGTGTTCATGGTGTAAATCACCGGATAATCTTGTTCATAGCACATTATTTACATAATCTATTTAGGAAACCGATGAGTGAGGCGTGAAAAACAAACAAATCTTGGTCATGGCACCCCCCATTGCATGAATCGTTGTTCATGACGTCAATCACTGGATTGTCTGATCTATACTTGTTTATTTACATATCGTTGTCATATAGGTAGACTAGTGTAGCGTTAAACAACAACCAAAACCATCATGGACGCCAGTGCAGATGTGTGCATCGGTGGTCCCCAATCAGAGGAACAGCCCGGAAGCATCTCAACATGCTCAGGATATGATACTAACGTTGGGTGACACCAACCACTTCGAGCAGCCCTATCAGTCACACGCCTTTGTGTCTCATTTCCTAAGTATTCGTATCTTTGTAAGCGTATGTATATATATTTACACGGCTGTTATCGTCCTGTTACAATTATCATCCGCTTCCGTCTATAAATATTTCGTTTCTAAACTCATGTTTAAGTAGACATGGAAACCATGCATGTCTTTCTCGTGTGGAATATATAATTCACAGATCTATTGAGTATGTGACGTTGATCAGCGAACTGAATGCATGCACTACGTCAATAAAGATTCAATATGTATAGATCGTAGGATTCAAAGGACATAATATGGGCGTTGGTACACAAGCGTTGTATATCACAATCAAGGATGAAAGCACATGAAATACATCACTTGATCGGTACTCATTTGTATGAGGTGCCACGTGCTTCATGGGCACACGATGCAATGCACAAGTGAATGTAACAAACAAATCTAGTTTACACCTGTTAATCTTGACAATCGTGATACAGTTACAGTGATATGTGTGTGGGTTTGGGTTACACGTGATTGAAATAATGCTGACAACATGTTCCTGGTGTGCATATACTATATGATGATGGTTATAATGTTATCATCACATTGCTATCTCCTTTTCATGCCTGGGTGTGTACAGTCAGTGTGCAAAGCCACTGTATGTTCCTGGTACGAGTGAACTTCCTTGTTGTAATATCGGGACAAGTTAGTCATGTGTAGGTCGTCATAGCACACCACAGCAACAAAACAAACACCCAAGTTTAATTACCTCCTTGTAATGCAAGAACGAGGAAGTTGGATTAAAAAACCACTTTATTTTAAAACGGAACAACCACTCAATGCGTTTGAATTTTACGTCTTCACAGAATAGTTCTTTCACATAGTGAACAATTTCGCGAATTTTTTTCTTCAAATAAAATTATTGGTGTCTCAATGGATGTTCTCAAACGAACAGTTTGTTTTGCTGTTTTGGAGTTAGTTGTAAATATATATTTTGAAAATATGCATTTTCCAAACTGTACCACACAATCAGGTGATCTTAAACATTTTTCAGTCAGGGCATTGGCACAGAAATCTGGTTACCATAACAATTTAAAAAAACATGCCGATGCGAATAAATACTGAAACTATTCAGAATGGAAACTGGTAACAAGAAACGCATGTAACCGGGTGTAGTGTAACACAGCTTGCAATGACCATATTTGGTTATACAGATTGCGACAGACCCACCCCGTGGTATGTACAGGCGACGTGTTACAATATTAAAGCCAAGATTCGGCCCCCATCAGTGGCACGACATTATCAGATAACAATATGTGTTTCAACATGAGCTGAGGACACCTCGCAAAGGCTCAGAATACGATCAGATTACAAACAGGATTTGGGCCTTTTTCAGTGCAGTAAAATTGCTGATTTGTTTCCAAGTATATACTTTAATTTTCAGCCAAGGAAGGGTAAAGTGTGTGTGTGAAGTTTCTATCAAATACGCTACACATGACGCATGCTCACACACTTTCCCATTAGTTTAACATGCAGAGCAACATGCAATACTCATTACAAACAGGACAAAACAGACAGTATAGGTCTGCATCAGCAGGTACTTGTCTAGTCTATACACACACTGTTTGTATTCTGTGTGTAGGTTATAGAAGTGTGCACTCGCCTGCTACTATATCTGTTTTATATTGCATACATATTCATAAAAGTCCTATCCCAGTACACGCGAGACAGCTGGCACATGGTATTATATATATTCCGCTGACTCAGTGCATCGACCAGTGTGAATCATAACAAGGCGTGACGACATCATGTTCTATTATTTAGGAATATATATTTTTGGAATCGTGCTTTAATTGCATTTCTTTCAAAGTTCAGCAAAATGTAACATCATGTTATTATAATTATCATCAGATGCCAATACCGTTCATATTATTAATATAACCTACCTAACGGAAGGGTATCAAGTATAGGGTCGGTGTCATTTAATGATCTTATGTATGTTCTGCAATAAACGAAATAATCAGTTTATGAAATGCTGGCATAAAACAGAGGCAAATACCGTGATGTTTCCGATCAATGTGTGACATGATACAAGGGCGTGGTCAAATAATAGAGATCAATGAAATTTCCAATACGCATTCCCCACATGGGTACAATGAGTGAAGCCCATTTCTGGTGTCCCCCCGCCGTGATATTGCTGGAATATTGCTAAAAGCGGCGTAAGACCAAACTCAGTCAGTCCAATACGCATTAAAGCACGCGACACAGTCATCACACAGGATGTATATTGCATTACAGGACACATTCCAACGAGCTCGGCAACGCCGTTACAAACAAGTGCGCGCCACATCAAATTATGTCAGCAAGGATTATCTCGTGACACAACCCTATGCTTCTCGGAATACAGGCAACACAAGGGTAAATAGGCCAAGGACATGTATGGCAATAGTAGTTATCTCCCGTTTTATCTTAAACAGCAAGTACTATCCACACTTCACTCATTCAGGTTACAACGAGGAAGAACATTAGAAATTCTATTGTGTCAAAATTCAAGAACGCTTATCTTCTTGCCGAACTATCACCTACAAAACTCTAATCTTTCCACAGGCTGGCCTACAAGGAAGTAAATCGAATGCGGGTTGCCGAACTTATACCTTTGATACATGTGCTAAAAGCACAACGAAGGAACCATTGACGGCTGAGGTCAGAGAGAGGGGATTCCCCTTCTCTGAATGCTTGTCACCGTTGGACGACCGCATCTGCCTAACTGTGAATATGATTTCTTAGTTCTGAAGCACTGTGCAATTACCCTCATGCATATTCACGAATAATGACAACGGTTGTGTCACGTTTCAAAGACTGGTGTCTATTATGTTTCTATGTACTTATTTGTTATCGCGCAACGCTGTGATAGCCTCTCTAAATAATCAAAAAAAGAAAAATCGATTCGTGTTAATTGTTGTTTTTAATGAACTTAGAAATGCGAGTGAGTGAGTGAGTTAGTGAGTTTAGTTTTACGCCGCACTCAGCAATATCCCAGCTATATGGCGGCGGTCTTTAAATAATCGAGTCTGGACCAGACAATCCAGTGATCAACAGCATGAGCATCGATCTGCGCAATTGGGAACCGATGACATGTGTCAACCAAGTCAGCGAAACTGACAACCCGATCCCGTTAGTCGCCTTTTACGACAAGCATAGTCGCCTTTTATGGCAAGCACATGGGTTGCTGAAGACCTATTCTACCCCGGATCTTCACGGGTCTCTTAGAAATGCATTAACATTACGCGTAAATATATTCTAATCAACACTGATTACTGATAGAATGGATTAAAATATCCCAGGGTAAATTATGTAAGACAATGAATCCTTAGAAATACTAAATGTAGAGTTTAAAATACGAGTAACTCACAATAACGGCCAGCCATGCTTAGTAGCGTTTTGATATATATATGAACTTTTTCAAATGATGTGTTGACTAGTAATTATTAAGTACATATATTATTATTTTTTTATATTGTTTACAGCATTATCAGTTATTATTCCATCTCTAGATAATTGTATCACATTTATAACATCTTCCGCTCGGGCTGACAACTTTGCAAATGTAGATGTTTAGGTACTGGATGTGTTCACATGGCGATGATGGGTAACGTATCAAAACCTAATACTATACCTACACTCATCTACGGATGTCGAAGATGTGTTATTACGATAAACAGCAGTAAAATATTCAAATTTACCGACTTATTCGGTTTCAGAAATTCATTTAAGCATCACATAGAAAGCTTTTCCATGCTAGTCACTAGTAATGTAGTGGAGAAAGTATGGTGGAATTTTTGCCAGATAATATCATCTGTTTACACCAGACCATGGTTTGTTTTAAGCCAGTTTGGTTTTCTGCCGTTTTACCTTTTAACCTTTTTCAATTTTTGGCAAACATGTGCTTTAATGAATGAAAGACAGTCAAAACATAAGGGAATTTTTTGTAACTCTAAAACGGTCGTGACTACAGCTGGGTGTACTCTACATTGGCTTCCAATTCGCTTCAGAATCGACTACAAAATCCTGCTCTTTGTTTTCAAGTGTCTAAACGGTCTAGCTCCAAAATACCTCTCGGATCGCTTTACACCATATCACCCAACTAGATCTCTCCGCTCAAGGGACCAGGCTCTCCTTGAAATACCACAAACTAGAACAAAGTCATATGGGGACAGGTCTTTCTCTAGAGCAGGACCGATTTACCATCCATCCTTCGTTCCGAAACAGAACTGTCAAATTATAAAAGTGGACTCAAGACGCACCTATTCACCTCTGCATATGGATAAAGTGGACTCAGATAGCGCTTTTGAGCAATTACATTGATAAAAAGCGCTTTACAAATATTTGTATGTATGTATGTATGTAACTTTGTATTTTTTAAATATTGGCATCACTTATCCTGATACTCGAGAAGATCGTTCTTTTTCAGGACAGAATCTACAAGGAACAATGAAACTGATATCAGGATGAGGTAGAGAACCGAGAAGTAAATCAAACGCATTTGTTCTCACAACATCCTGACATTTGACGTAAATAGTTCTTCAAAGGAAGCATTGTGAATAACTCACTTCCTTGTCCCACAAAATGACCCATTTCATTTGTTATAGGATAATAGTGTCCACAAAAGAAACAAATTTTGTTTCTCACTAAATATAGGTATCTTTTATTGTTAACACAAACCTTGTTTCCCTGTGCATGGCAACACCACAACATGTTTACCAATTATATGAAGCGGTGTAACTTGTCGGCTTAACACGGATGTAATATCGCGCCACGCCCAGTTGCCTAACTGTTGACATCTGCTACACAGCGAGCACTTTGCCTAACTTTGACATGTGTACCGTCGGCTAAGAGAAACTTTACCGAACTGTTGATTTTACGTTTGCTTCCAAGAACGGGATCATTCTAAAACGGCACACGTCAAAACAGCATTTATTGAGCCATCTGACTGGTTTACCGTTCACAATGTATTTTATCGTATACAAACACTATTTTCAGATTCATATGAATCAGCCTCACCATGCCTCCAGATTTCAGCATTGTTTATATACACACCTACATTTTCATTTACCTATTCAGTCATATGTGAGGGGCGGTGGGGTAGTCTAGTGGTTAAAGCGTTGGCTCGTCACGCCGAAGACCCGGGTTCGAATCCCCACATGGGTACAATGTGTGAAGCCCATTTCTGGTGTCCCCCGCCGTGATATTGCTGGAATATTGCTAAAAGCGGCGTAAAACCAAACTCAGTCAGTCAGTCAGTCATATGTGATTCTTTGATCATCAGCTAACCAGTGAATGATTTTGTGCTTGTTTGGGCAGTTTGGTTCATGGTGTGATTATGAAACTCTGTTATCTTTGCTGAAACATAACTGTTGAAACTATAAGCTGTCAGATACTGACAGGCAACTCTTAGGCAATATACAAAAACACATGAAAGACAGTATATCATGTGCTTCGGTTTTAGCATTTTACATGATGTATTATGGCATACATGTACTGATCTAAATAATTTCATAACGCTTTTTTTAAAAGACATATTTTCATACAATATTATGTCATGTTATCTGACAAAATATTGTTAAGTTCCATGAAAAACACATTTTTCCCTCACTTTATCACCTTATATATTTTTGCAATTTTTTTTTATTATTTAAATTATTACACGTATATTTATCATCCATATATTGTGAAATGAATAGATACATTAATCATGTTACATTATGGATAACTTCGCTTTGATGTATATATTTCATGTTTTGAGGAAAGTTTCATATTTTCCTGACAATTTCTATGGCCATGTGTACAATTTCAGTTGACTTATGTAGCAATCCATTTGAGCTGATAAACTTTCACTGAAAACATCAGGTATCTTGCAGTCAATTATTGACGAGCAGGAACTAGTAGCATCCTTATCCTGTTTACTAACTGTAGACGGAAATTCATGTCACAAACAACTTGTGAAATTCCAACTACATCTTTTTCAATATAATGAAAATAGCCTCACAAACAATAATGCTTATCTCTGTACACATTAAAAGGAATCTCTTTCCTCACTCAAGGCCGTTTATTCACATGTGTTGTGACATCATGCTGTCATTTGATCACATGTGTGAAGGAAGTATTTGACTGCCTGTTAAAATATATTTGATAAGAAACGACAAAAATACCGAAACCTCACCCTGAAAATGGTGACAGGATGCGATGGATCATACTGTCTGTCTGTCTGTCTGTCTAGGATTCGAACCAACAATCATCAATTTTAACAATTTAAATAAAAAGCCACGCCGAGACTATTTCAAGCAGAAAACCCCATCATTTGATGATCAGAAGCAGGAGAATCGTTGGTGTTCGTAACCATGTACTGTCATGAACTCACCTAAAGAGTCACGATGGCTGTGTAGTACTGTGTCATGAAATCTCCTAGAGAGTCACGATGGCTGTGTAGTGCTGTGTCATAAACTCACCTTGATAGTCATGATGTCTGTGTAGTACTGTGTCCTGAACTCACCTAGAGAGTCACGATGGCTGTGTAGTACTGTGTCATGAACTCATCTAGAGAGTCATGATGGCTGTGTAGTACTGTGTCATGAACGCACCTTAGGAGTCATGATGTCTGTGTAGTACTGTGTCATGAACTCACCCGGAGAGTCACGATGGCTGTGTAGTACTGTGTCATGAACTCACCTTAGGAGTCATGATCGCTGTATAGTACTGTGTCATGAACTCACCTGGAGAGTCACGATGGCTATGTAGTACTGTGTCATGAACTCACCTAGAGAGTCACGATGGCTATGTAGTACTGTCATGAACTCATCTAGAGAGTCATGATGTCTGTGTAGTACTGTGTCATGAACTCACCTTGGGAGTCACGATGGCTGTGTAGTACTGTGTCATGAACTCACCTTAGGAGTCATGATGTCTGTGTAGTACTGTGTTATGAACTTACCTGGAGAGTCACGATGGCTGTGTAGTACTGTGTCATGAACTCACCTAGAGAGTCACGATGGCTATGTAGTACTGTGTCATGAACTCATCTAGAGAGTCACGATGGCTGTGTAGTACTGTGTCATGAACTCACCTAGAGAGTCATGATGGCTGTGTAGTACTGTGTCATGAACTCACCTTGATAGTCATGATGTCTGTGTAGTACTGTGTCCTGAACTCACCTAGAGAGTCACGATGGCTGTGTAGTACTGTGTCATGAACTCACCTTAGGAGTTATGATGTCTGTGTAGTACTGTGTTATGAACTTACCTGGAGAGTCACGATGGCTGTGTAGTACTGTGTCATGAATTCATCTAGAGAGTCACGATGGCTGTGTAGTACTGTGTCATGAACTCATCTAGAGAGTCACGATGGCTGTGTAGTACTGTGTCATGAACTCACCTGGAGAGTCATGATGGCTGTGTAGTACTGTGTCATGAACTCACCTTGGGAGTCATGATGGCTGTGTAATACTGTGTCATGAACTCACCTTGATAGTCATGATGTCTGTGTAGTACTGTGTCCTGAACTCACCTAGAGAGTCACGATGGCTGTGTAGTACTGTGTCATGAACTCACCTTGGGAGTCACGATGGCTGTGTAGTACTGTGTCATGAACTCACCTTGGGAGTCACGATGGCTATGTAGTACTGTGTCATGAGCTCACCTAGGGAGCCTGGGTCATGTGCCGCGATGGCGATATTAGATAGTGGTTCATATCCAAGGCAGGTGTGCATGTGTGAGAAATGTACCAGTTCGTTGAAATCCGCATGCATGTCGGTTGCAAATCTGACTCGGGGTGGACTGCAACATCATCAATTTCAATCGTTCAAATAAGATGTCAGACTAATTGACGCAAAATGGAACATCGCTGGTAGTCCGGAAGCAGGAAAGCTGTTGTTGGTATCCACATAATTTACCATGTCAAAGGGCACAAACTGTGACCCATTCATATTTTTCCGCTAAGAAACTTGATTTCATCTGCCACAAACTTTAGCTAAGTACAGTGAAGCATTTGACAAATACTCTGTCAATACTTGGCTCAGTTAGTGAGTGTATTTTTGCGCCGCTTTTATTCCAACAATATCACGGCGATGACACCAGAAATGGGCTTCACAATTTGCACCTATATGGGGAATCGAACCCGGGTCTTCGGCGTGACGAGCCAACGCTTTAACTACGAGGCTGCCCCACCGCCCCGTCAATATTTGGGCATATCAATGGCTGTGTAACACTATTTCATAACTTCACCTCAGGTGACTAGATGGCTGTGTAGTACTACATCTATACTGAAACTGGTCAAATCATAGGTTTTTGTACAGAAATAAGTGTCACATTAACATGTAGCATTTGGACGAACATGAAATGATCCACTGGCTGACTGTTGAAGCGGTCAGACTCAATCCATGGACCTTTGTCCTTATACATGGATAACTAATGTCTATTATATATACTGAACAGCAAAAGAAACGCAAGTCTGGCTTTTTGTCAAGTTTTTAAATAGAAGACAACCAAAATTATGTCTAATAGTTTAGACCATAGAAAACACTGATAATTTAACACCCGAAAGTTGACCTTGAATCGCAATAAGTTCAAATTGATCACAGTCGGTCAAATGAGATACTCCAGAACGTCTCTTTAGTAGCGCATATAGCCACCTTGAGCTTGCACACAGGCCGTGCAACGTCGCCTCACTGAGTTCACTAGAGTCTGAAAGAATGCGTGGGGCAAGCAGGGGCGTAGCTACCATTATTAAAAAAAAGCCCGGGCTTTAACACGATTGTTGCTAAAAAGGTTGGACAAGCCCTCAATACTATCTAAATATAAAGCTTTGGAACCTATCGGGCTTACACGAAAAAAATGGCTTGCTACGCGCCTGAGTGGTTCCACTCAAACACCAATCTCTGTTCCAACTGTGCAAGTGTGAGTGGCTGTCTACCTGCAACAATCATACGTCCAATTTCGTTCCAGAATGTTCAATGGGAGCCATATCCGGGGAAAGAGACGACCATAGAAGAAAGTTCATGTTGTTCTGAGCCAGATAAGAGGGCTGTAAACGTCGCTGGCGTTGTGGACGTATCAAAATTGGCCCCACATATGGCCGTCGGCAGTGTATTCCAGCAGCCCGAAGACGACGCCTAATCGTATCGCTGGACACTGTTCCCCTTGACCCTTGAACTAAGGCTGCGGTTACTGTTGCTGCTTGAACCGGTTCCATAGATGAGTGACCCAGATGAACCGATCTTGCACATGAGTAGTCACTCATGGCCGTCCGGACGATCAGCAACAGCCCCGGTTTCCAGGTGATGTTGGGCAAGTCGTGTAATGGTGGTAAGATGACAGCTCAATATTGTCTTGCTACAGCTGTTGCAGAGCTACCTCCGTGCAACTGTTCAATTACCATTCCCCTCTGCTCAGTTGTTAGTCTAGGCATCGTTTGTGTGGCATGTGCAACTCCTAGCGTCAATACTGAACTGTGTTTTTTTACACAATCCTTTATAAAGCATACCTCAAAGTGAAATACATACTTTCCATCCAGAACCGTCGATGCACGTGCTAAAATTAAGGTTTTGCTGGACTGTAGGTGTGTTTGTGCGAATGTTTCGTATGGCGTCAATTGCATGGCATCATATCATCTGGGATCATTACGTCACTTTACCATGAACGTTCCATAAACTGGACGCTTACTTTTATGAGATTTCATTTTTTTGAAACTTGCGTTTCTTTTGCTGTTCAGTATATTTGTAGGACCTGTTAAATTACCTCCCTGTGGTAATAATTATGTCTCTGGAAAAGTGTGATGGCGCAGAGTACTCAAGTCAAAGATGACCCAAAATAAAAAGATTTATTTGTTCGTCGTATAACGTCGCACTCAGCAATAATCCAGCTATGGCGGCGGTCTCTATATAATCCAGTATAGACCAGATAATCAAGTGATTGACATCATGGGTATCCATCTACACAAATGGGATACGATGACATGTGTCAATCAAGTCAGCAGGCTCGGCCATCTTGGCCATCATGTTAGTTCGCCATCCGACTAACGGGATCGGGTGGTCAGGCTCGCTGACTTGGTTGACACATGTCATCGGTTCCCAATTGCGCAGATGGATGCTCATGCTGTTGATCACAGGATTGTCTGGTCTAGAGATGATTTTTTACAGACCGCCGCCACTCATGAATAGCTGGAATACTGCTGAGCGCGCCTCACTCACTCACTCATGAATAATTTTGGAGTTGTGTGTAACCTGCAATCTTTCTGACCAGAAGGTACTTCATAGGGCAAGACCATGCCTCTCTCATCTTACAATACATCAACATATCCACCCTGGGTATGAAACCTTATTTTGACCACTTTTGCTACCAGGTGAATATTATTATCAATTTATCACTGACTTTATTGCTGTTGTATTTCACACCATCTATTTTTCTGCCACTCTAGTTTTAACTGATATTGCAATTACTTTGTAGGTTATGTTGTTATTATTACCTAAATGAAAAAATGCATATTACAGCGCTTCATATTGTAAAATCAGAATCTGAAGCATATGTGAACAAATGATTAATGTGTGTGTTTCGTGCCTGAATTTAAGCGCTCGAGCGCGTGCGTGTGTGTATGTGTCTGTGTGCGCGCGTGCGTCCACGTTATTTCCCATCTGACCATTGTAGCAGGACTGCGTCAGTCACGCACAGACAACAGACGCTACTTTTGTTGTTCTTCAATGGCCGATGTTTTATTGGAGATATGGTATAGGTGAAAGCAACAACCCTGAAACAATCAGGTGTACAATATAATACATGCAGCAATATACACAGATCCTAAACACAGATATACACCTATAATTCGTACATATGCTATAACATTACAAAATAGTTGCTTCAGTAAACAATTACTGTGTACAAAATGTATTTCATTTGATATACATAACATATATACAATATATAAACCTACCAGGTGTGTGGGCCTAGGTTTATTTCACACCTGGGGACGCTGCTGTATCTGTATTAAATGTTTGCCTGTAGAGAAAATAACAATAATATATACAGACATGCTAATGATGAACATATACAAAAGTATCCTCAGCACTGATACAGTAATCAAACACAAATTTGGCTGTAGCTGAGCAAGATATAAAACAATGCAAAATAAAACCTCATTCATTCATTCATTCATTCGTGCTTATTTTCATTCACCCATTTATGATTACAAAGCTATACTTGTGTTCATCCATTCATCACATGCTCACATGGTTAACCTTGCCTTTTAATAATCATGTTACTAATATTACATTATAATGAATGTAGAGTATTTATCACCAACTTCACAGTACTAATTTAAGACTAACACACACTGATACAACTACAAGTTATATCTACAAATGAGTGATAGTTAGTTAAGGCAGGCTCAGTATCATGATAAAAGCTGTGCAATGAAATTTAAAGCCCTTAGCATTTATTTACATGAATTCTAATAAATTTACAACATGTTAAAATATACAAAATCTGTTTCTGCCACACCATTTCCATACGTTTGTAGGGAGGTGGGGAAGCCTAGTAGTTAAAGCGTTCGCCCGTCACACCAAAGACGCGGGTTCGATTCTCCATGTGGGTACAATGTGAAGCCCATTTCTGTTTTTTTTTCCCGCCGTGATATTGCTGGAGTGTTGCTAAAAGCGTAAAGTTAAACTCACAAAGCTTGTTACAAGTACATTCAAGATGCTGAAAACCAAGTTTATATTAATTGTTTTGCATTATTAAATAAAACTTCGGCCCATCTAATGCCCAACAAGCTTATCTCACAATATTTACCCAGTTATGTCATTCTGTCAATTATATGACAGATTGTGCCATTTTCAACACATTGCACTGACCTCTATGTCCCGGTCTGCTCACGCCAAAGCAGACAACGCGTATACCAGGTTTATGTACTGGTCAAAGGGCAGTAACTCGAAATTAGAAATTAAGTGCCTGAGCACACTCCGGTCATGATCTAGCAAATGTGATTATTATAATTAAATGCATTATTAATGCATTATTAATGTTACCCTGGCAATGTTTCAGTCTGGATACCATAAAGGAATTAAAAAACATATGTTATCGATATACTGAAGCTATATATTAAAGTACTATATTTAAACATCTCACTGGAAAAGAGAAGAGGTGATATGAAATAATCCTTTGGCAAACTGGAATTGTCGATTTTTTATGAATAATTACCTAATTACAATGCAGACATGCATATCAACTATGGCACGTGACCATCATATCATAACAGCCCGATGGATCGGGCACAGTGTCAGGATTTAGTGCTTATAAATGGTTGCTCATATCATATGCTGTTGTTGATGCTGTCAAATGTCATTTTACCATTGTTGAAAGGCTCAAAATAGTCATGGTGCGTCCATGTCTGTGTCGTATATTTTAGGAACCTTATGATACTTCTCAGGATTGTTCAATGGGTTTCTACATATTCAGTGAAAATATTATATTTTCAGTATCATACTTTTACATGCCGTACATCATGAATAGTTTGCACGGCTATTTAAGTTAGACGACGGGTTTATTAAGAAATTGTGTTCCAATGACTAATACAAAGCCCTGGAAGAATGCACAGTAAACGGTTTAATGTGGACGATGAATATATATGGTGTTTGGGTGTTCCAATGGGGAAGATAGAGAGACAGCACTGTAAAAACAAGTGTTACTGAATTAACTCTATTATTAACACTATCTTGGTAACAGTAAATTAACATGTTAAAGTGTTAATACTGTTTAACACTAGTGTTAATTTAATAACATGTTAAAGTGTTTACAAGATTAACACATTAACATGTTTATTTGATAACGCTTGCTGGTAACACTTTTTTCACACATTAACATGTTTATAAGGATGTAAGTGTTAATAATTTAACACAATTGTAAAGTAACAAAGAAATGTGATCCACACATTACTTCTTTGAGAAAGTTGGGCTGAAATGTACATCCAAGTGGGCTGAAATGTATATCCAAGTATTAACTTTCATCAATGGTTAACTCTAGAATAATTCCTGTTGTCTTCAGATATTGTGACATGCAGTTCCGCTATTGCTGAAAACCCTGAAACTTGATTAATCTCCTTGATATTACACTGAATGTGATAATTTCCCAAGTGAAAAAGACATGGTGACAAAAGATTTATCTTCACATTCATTATGGTGTAATCAATATGAAAGCAAAAGGACTTAGTACAGTTTCAGGGTTCGATATAATACAACTAATAGTAATCAACCAAATAAATTAAAGCAGCAATCACAATTTCAATTGAATTTATTCATCGGATAAAAATCAAATCCTCATAAAAATTGAGCAAACTGTTACATTCAATGCACATAGGCAGATACGAGGAGTCCACAGAATCCTTCACAATACTGCATATTTATTTAGGGCACATGCAAAAATAACCCGGTAATACTGTTAATCCTTTAGTCTTGAGGAACAGAATGGTGAACGCTTGACTGAATTTTAACAGAACATGGATAATGGCATGTATTTTGAGGATAATCATTCCTTCCACGGCTGGGACCGTATCAAAATGGTATGCATATATACATTAATTAATGAAAAGAATTGATACATTGCAATACATATTGCAACTATCAGACAATGAACAATATAAGGGCAACACTGACAACACATATAAACAATATTGCTATTTGTAACCTAAAGTAGCTCTGCACAGTGTAGGCATCACCTTCAGAAATATACTATGGTGCTTTCATTTTTTGAGAATATAGGATCAAAATTGGTACTAGTCCTATAGCGCAGTCCAAATTGTCAAATAATACAGGTAGCCCAAGGACTAGTGAAACTACTGCTTTGTTTAAAGCCATCGTTATACATTACAAGGTAGACAGTGCCAAATAAAATTGAGTTTTAAACGCTGATAAAGCTTGAAATTAACTATTCTCTTTCTCCATTTGAGCATTAGAGCATAAAAAACTTCAAACTTCATGGTCATATCAGGACACGTTCCCAGGCAGATCATTAGTAATTCTTCAAAACTGCATTTTTAGAATAGTATCAAAATAACAGTATTTTCCCCCACTTATGAAAAGAAAAGAAAATGTCAAAAATAAATTTTAGAGGTTTTTGACTATCCTATGCATTAAACAGGTATAAAAGTAAACAATAGAAGCAACATACCTCTACATTCAAACAATAATATCACTAAACTAATGGTCCACTAATGATGGTTATCAAAATCACCTTGGTGAAGAAATAAAACAAATGAGTACCAAATATATGTGTTGGCACAATAGGATAATCTGTACTCTGTCATAGGCAAAGTACTTCCCTGAATTATCAGGTATTGTCTAAGGTAGGCAAAGCAATGAAGCGTGCTATTCCTTAGACAATGAGGGATTATGGAGGACATCTCCTAATCTTAGGTGAGCGAAATTCAGAAATTCCTGAAGTGTGCGAGAGTTCAAATCAGACAATTGTAATCTTGTCTTGAGTGAACGAAAGTTTACTTTTTGATTGCAGGGTAATATAATGGATTACACTTAAAACAACTCCTATGGGGTATATATAAGATCATTATATATTTGATCATCATGTCACAATGGCTAATGTTCAAGATAATGTTTATTGAGAACAGACGATGTGGTCGAAGTTTAGTTCAATTTGGCACAATAAATGAAATTCAATTCTTTTGAACAGGAAGAACACTTCTGTCTGCCTTAACAGAATGAACAATAGGTACTATGAATGGTCTTTGAAAAAGTTTGGCTTTCATAATTTGTATAATAATCTTTCTCTTTAGAATATCAGCAGTTTGCATAAATTTGAAATAGACAACATCATTGTAATGAAAACTAAAGGAAGAATCAGTCTGTTTCCTTTCACAAAGGTCTCCTTGGGATGTTCCCTGGTATGACTTTTTTACCTTTGTTTTAACATATTATTAGAGAAATATCATGCCATTGGATAAAAGAATGGTATACATTGCTGCATTACTACCCAAAAGATTTTTTGAAAGTTCAAAGCTTGATTGGGAAACATTCTAATATCTCAGTGTTTATCTTTGGATCTTGTCAGTTCATCACTGAACTTTATCCAATTGGATGTCCTTGATCCAGTAAATATGTCAGATACAACCCAGTGCTGTAGCAGACCAAGAACCTGGCAATATGCAGGGGGGTACTCCAAATCAAAAACATAGTAACTCCCAAGGAGACTGATCACTGCATCAAACAATGACTGTGTTTGAAGAAAAATCTTTACATTGTCTCCTACAATGAATTGGCATAGGATGTGTTTTCAGCTGTCAAGGAAGACCACAAGATGAGGAGCCTCTTCCACAATGTACTGGCATAGGATGTGTTTGAGCTGTCAAGGAAGACCACAAGATGAGGAGCCTCTTCCACAATGTACTGGCATAGGATGTGTTTTGAGCTGTCAAGGAAGACCACAAGATGAGGAGCCTCTTCCACAATGTACTGGCATAGGATGTGTTTTGAGCTGTCAAGGAAGACCACAAGATGAGGAGCCTCTTCCACAATGTACTGGCATAGGATGTGTTTTGAGCTGTCAAGAAAGACCACAAGATGAGGAGCCTCTTCCACAATGTACTGGCATAGGATGTGTTTTGAGCTGTCCAGTAAGACCACAAGATGAGGAGCCTCTCCCACAATGTACTGGCATAGGATGTGTTTTGAGCTGTCAAGAAAGACCACAAGATGAGGAGCCTCTTCCACAATGTACTGGCATAGGATGTGTTTTGAGCTGTCAAGGAAGACCACAAGATGAGGAGCCTCTTCCACTTGGCTGTGCAGATGTTTTTGAGGAACTGTTTCCACACTCTTCACATCCTGTTAACATAAAATAACATTTTTGTTACGGCTGAATATTGTCAGTTTACAAGTTGATCTCACAACAGCATTAAGTAAATGAAACATCTATTCTTAACTATACTGCTATTTGCAAATAAAAAATATCTTAAATATATCTTTATCATAAAGGTATCACCTGTCCTTGCAGTCTAATGCATTTCCATTTGTCATAAAGCTGATCATAAGCACTTACTTCAGGAATGAAGTAAACCAGTTTTCAAGTGTAACAATACTTACAGTAGAACATCATTTTCAAAAATCTTACATTGACTATGGTAATGCAGGTCTTTGACTTCAAACCCTTGCCCTTTTGCTTGGAAACAAGCTTCTACAAATCCGGAACAGTTGGATGCTTTTTCAGCATCAGTACCCTGAAAATTTGAAACAATAATTATTGAAATAAAAATTTCCAATTACATGTTAACCCAGTTTGAAACAATAACCATATCAAATCAATATTAATTAACATATTAAGGTATCACAGAGGGTTAGTGAAATTAGTTAAGTATTTTGATAGTTCACCATATCTAAATAGAAACATATTAAATTATGATATTAAATAATATAAGCCATATGACAAGCAACTTGTAACAAGAAATTGAAAAAAATATACATCTTGAGTTTTCTGGAGCCATTAATACATGCCTCAGGTGCAGTTTTTTTAGATACGACAGTGTGCATTATCCATTTCATATTTCTGGCAATTTCTTCCCTCGCTTCCTCTGGATCATCACTGCGTTGGCAAAAGAATTCATACACCAACTGAAACAGTATGTTAGAATGTATTTAATGATTAAGAGGCACAAAGACATGCAACAGGGCTTGCCTGCTTGTTCAATATAAGATTAACACTAGAACAACAATGACCATAAATCAACTAATGTGCTAACACTGTACAAGTACTTTTGTACACCTGTAATGTCCGTATATAATAAATAGGGTTTAAGGACACATGAAGATGTCCATGGTAGTACTTTAGGAAACTAAATTTGAAACAAAAATTTGCTGTTGAATAAGCTCAAATGATTTATACTTACAAAGCATCCTTCCTCAAAAACAAGGGAACTTTTCTAAAATGGGCTCAATCTTCCCATGCTTCAAGGTGGTTTGCCACTCTTTGCGGAATTGTCTTGTCTGTTTTAGTAGAGTTTGCAGATGAGTAATTGATTGCTTTCCTTCCCATTCCTTCTTTATTTCATCAAGATGGGATGCAAAATCTTTCTCTGATGTCACACCTGATGATTTATTAGCCATCTTGAACAACTTCTGAGGTTGTGCATCTTCAGAATCCTTAGGCGCAGGTCTTGTTGATTTTGCATTGTTTTGAAATCTATTGGTGCGGCATCGCTGACTCAATTTGGACACAAAAAAGCTCTGAAAAGACACAATAGGAGAGTTTGTTTTTAACCTCCGATTAGAAGGAAGGAGTGTGTTTCTTGGTTATAGCAAACAGATAATATTGACTTTACCTTTATACGAATTCACAAATTGGGGGGTATTGAGTCTCATGCATTTATTTAGGAAAAGAACATTCAGACAAGAGTGCTTTTAAATCACAAGCTCTTACTGAAATCTAACAGAAGAGTACCTAATTCTAAATCATATGCAGTTCAACCAAAAACATTATCGAAAAAAATAATTACTCTGTGATAAAACAAAAAGAATCACAGAATATCAAGTTCTGTAATACAAGAGCCATATATGTTGAAATTGGTAAAAGTCGAGTACTTGGGATATGTGAACTATCAGTATGTATGCACTTTGACACTACATCACTGAATAAGAGATATAAACTGAAACCAACTCAAACTTACCCAAAGTGTCTTGCCATGTGCATAGGCCAATGAAGGATATTTTGCCACCATCCTCCTGACGATTGATTGATAGTATGGTGAAGATGACATTGATGGATAAACAGTTGTGTAAACTGTTTCACACTGCTTCAATACAGAGTTAAAAATCTGGCTGCTCCTTTCACCTGCTTGAAGGGCTGCAATCGTAGTAGGTGCAAGATCAGGAAGGGGGATCCTGTCTGGCGTTGGCAGCCCAGACAGTAGACTGCGGCTTGAGAGATCTGCTGAAACAAAATGAAAGTATCATGTCACTTAATGTGGAAGTAAGTGGGAACCTGAAGACCACATTTAGGTTAGGTCAGAACCATAATGGAAATGTAATGATGTTCGAATGTATTTATTTCTCTCATCTTATTGTTTGTAGATCATAATTCCAGAAAGTCAGACAGGTCAATTTCTCGGTTCCTGTCAAGAATATTGAATTACATTTTCCCAGTGATTTAAATCTACAATGATACAATAAATATTTGAGTTGAAATACTCACCTGAAGTTCCAAGTAGGATAAGTTCATAACATTGTTTTGTTTACCTGACTGGGAGTTGCACTGATTCAGATGTTTTAGATAAACGTACACCACCCATTTGACTATGTGGTTGCCCAGTCTAGGTTATGACTCACTGTTTACACATGATCTTAGACTTCCAGCATCAATACAACATGTAAACATTAATATGTGAACATTATCTTCGCAATGTCATCAATGTGTGTACTATATTTTCGCATAGCGCTACCTGGGGAGAATAATGACAACGTCAGCTTGCCCAGTCTTCTAAAAATGGCGAGGATCGTGCAGTGGAATGTGTAAACCCCGTAGATGACGTTTGACGGCACTTTTGGAAGATGACGGCACTGTTGCCGAAGAGTTACCTCCCTTGGTTCATTTGTCACAATGTCATGTTACATACATAATGACCTGTCTCAATAAGTGATACCTATTTTTCATGGAAATAATGAAAATGATACTAATATATCCCGTGTGTGGGTTACCACTTTTCCCTACTTTTTTAGCGAACTGGCACGCCACATTCTAAAAATAACTTATTGCCTCATCAAAGCGTTTACGTCTTTAGGCTACGATCGCGCGAGTTGACAGACGATATTCGCATTGAAATCACTGCGTTTTGAACATGCTGACATCCATTTGAAGATATCTAAAGAATGTCTAGGTATCATGTAATATGAGGCCGGTAGAGATGCAGCGATTGCCTCGATCACCATTCATTGGCGCCAAAATGTATCGAGGCACGCTTGCGTTGACAGATTAACACTATAATGTTAATAAAGAAGAGAGATATATTAACACTGGTGTAAATAAATGAACACTGATGTTAATAATATTACGTAAGTCGTACTTGTATGCAAGTAATATTACGTGTATGTGTAAAACAAGGAGTACGACATCTTATTCCATTTAGCCCAATGTTATTTCAATTAGATTAGTTAGAGGGGCAATAACTTTAGACCAACTTTCCAGCTGTACAGCACATTTAACCAAAATGTCTGAGGTAAGATTAGTTATTTTTAAATATTTCGAACACATTACCATATCTAATATGATACACATTTTCATTAACAACAAGATCTATCGTACTCATCGCTGTGCATTGACATTGTTTGAAGATGTACATAGGCTACCACACATTAACGCCTGTGTTATATGATTAACATCAAGGCGATGGCAAATCAACACCTGAGGTTTCCGTATAAACGGAGGTGTTAAATATTTAACATATTAACGCGTTAATGCCTAACACTATTTTTTACAGTGAGAGGACAGGGACAGTTTGGGTGGGGGTCTTTTAGAGAATAAGGAATTGGTTGATCTTAGGCATGGGTTATGTTTCTATTTTAATGATTTTTTTCTCCAAGAAAGAGATGCCCTGCTCAAAGATATAATGAACATTCTCTGTCCATGTTTACAACTGTACTTACCGAGTGTCTCCGTTGCATACAGTGTAGTGGAGGTATTCTGTTATGTGTCGGTTTCCAAATTAAACAATAAGTTTCAAAAAGCTGTACGTAATAGAATTCAGTTTGAGTGAAACCAACGAACAACAAAGAAACGTACATGCTTAACAGTTGTGTTCTAAAATTTACTAAGTTCACAAACTAATATAAATAAAATTAAAGTGATAACAAAGGCAGTACATAATAGATTGACGGTGAGTTGTATTTGTAGACTTTTCAACTGATTTGAATACTATCCAGCTTCGTTTACTCATGTCAAAGCTCAGGGATATTGTTATAAGGTGAAAATGCATCCCTAAAGCAGTATGAGAATTACAGCAGATTCCGTATATCGATTACCAATATGACTCAGAACTGATAACCTTTGGCTCATGACTAAGAACGGTTAAACACATAGTGGAGACAGAAAGTCGGGAATAAGAGAAAGATAAACATTGAGATATGAACTTGGCTAAAACTTTCGTGAGGCAAGGACACGACAAAGTCGTAAGAGGAAGGTTACGAAATACATGAGTTAAAGGGCGGAGACGGAAGTAGCAAATCACTGAAAAGGTGAGTCACTGAACGGAGCTGTCCGAGACCCCTCTAATTATAATACACATGAGTGAAAGGACAGATACAGTTATTAACGAATCAAAACGATATGTTGAAATATGTGATCAAGATCAAGTCAGGCTCGTCTCATTTAAAAAGACATGTTTGGGCGCTAAGAGAGAGAGAGAGAGAGTGCAGAGAGTGCAGAGAGTGCGGAGAGTACTAGCTCAACATTTCAGAAGCCAATCCACTTTACTAAGTTCCCTGTAGGATACGAGCCTGCTTTGTCTTGTGTTGGAGTTGTACTTTGAGAGATATGGACTGAGAGACAGTAGACCTATGTGAGTATAGAACTTGGTGTTGCGTTTATCCTTGAATGTATGTATGCCAGTACATGAATGTGATGTAGTTAGTTAGGAGTCAGGTCTCCCGACCCTTCACTCCTTGACTGAGCATTCCCCATGGACCAAGCGAGTGCAGAGCTGGAGCTTACATCTCCCCTGACAATGTGGAACGACCATAATCAATAGGTAACGGCGGTAGGGTTTACTAACACCCAAACACCAGTTACGACAGTACATGCATCTGCCCATTCACTGAAACAGATGGGACTAGAGACTTATACAAAAACAACCTTATCGAAACATCACACTGATTTTATGTCATTTATCATTTTATCAAAATAATATGTATAGTAGCAGCTGAAAAATATGCCACAAACATATTTTTCCTCGGTTTGATCCCATTCATGAAATAGTTTTGAGATATCTGTAGCTTATGCCGTTGTAACGGGATTATCTTCATCTGTTCAAAGACGACTTGGTTACATGACCTAGCTTCCTGCTAGCAGACGATACCATGGCTTTAGCATTACTTCACAAAGCAGCAGAAATGAAATTTGGTACCAAATCAGTAAACAGACTTGAGAATTTGAAAGGTTTACATCGGGCTTCAATATACCGAAATTGGTAAAAATTTGAACCGCAACTCGGGTCAGAGCGAAGGGCTGGGTCGGGACTTGGTGTGAATGACTGCCGACGGATCGCGCGTCGTGCATCTGTACACTCAAACTGGTCTGCCAAACAACTTCGTTTGAAGGCAAGGAACCCCTGTGGTAGAAGAATGGACTACCAGAGGATATTTGAAGCAATATGGATATATCAAGCGAGTCCCCCGAAAAAATATTCACTCAAGTACTGCCAACTTATACAAGAAGGTATAGTGGATTCACATATGGGTGAGAGTGGGACACCTTTCAAACTTTTACAGAACAATGCACCTGTACACAAGTCAAGGCACATCCGTAACTGGTTTGAGAAATATCACGTGACTTTACAGAAATGTCCAGCCGCATTAGTGGATTTCAACCCCACTGAAAATATGTGGCAGATAATGAAGGACAAACTAGAAAAAACTACAACCAATGAGTGTCGCGGAATTGTCCAACCTCATCAATTTGAAAAACAGCCGGAACGCCGCATCCAACAGTGTATCCAGAGAAACGGCGCTCTAACAGATTAATGACTTGCATATTCTTAAACTTCCATATTCCAAGTACACGTGTGTAAAATTATCTTTGAAATTAACTGAAAATGTTTACTTCTGTAATAAAGTCACATTTTTCTGCTCTTTACTGTATATCAGATTGATTCACCAATTTTCTCTTCTCAAACCTATCACAAAGACTTTCAAAACTCACTGCAATGCTTGCAATAATGGGCATTATTTCAGTGTGCGGGTGTTTGTTGTATGAAGAGCTGATGAGGATTTGCACAACTGAAGGACAGAATTGTCTTTGTATATTTTCCGCAGTGAAAAGCACAGTCGAAAAATAATGTGTTTAATGTTTGTATCTATCCCCTTTCTCCCACGCCACTACAAGACCTTTATCGCGAAGGCTTCTGTGACTCAAGTGCATAAGTAAGTGCTAAACTGGTTCCTATCTTGTGTCCGACACAAAAAAGTGCTTGGCGATACAGCTATGCCAGCCTAAGTCCCCGGGTATGCTGGACTGGTGCAACTTTTAAGCTAGCCCCCCTCCTCCTGTCGCATTGCCCTTCCCATTGCAATAAGGGACCGTTCATAATTTATTGCTTGGAGTGGAGATGGGAATTAATGTGAAAAGCAAGTAACACCCCCAGCATGTCATGTAAAACCCAATGACACCCCCTAGCCTACCTCTCCAGAACAAATGGGTGACACTCTCCTCCCCCACACACACACACACACTCACTTCACTCCCATACAGTTAAAATGACATTTCATAACAAGTATGTTATATGCGGAAACACATTGTGCACAAAATATAAAATAGGGATATGATAATTTAAAATAGGTGATTGCATTGAGTGTACACGAAAGGGTCCTATTTCCGTACAGCACCAGACGTACAGCCACACAGCGCACATAAGGAAATTAAAGAGTGCGTTTGATACCGTTCAGGTTTATGCATGTGAGTGAGTTATTCATCTAAATCCTCAATGTCTGCATGTTTACATACAAATGACTGTCAGAAAGAGAAAAGGGGTTTCGGCTCCTTACGTTTTATCCATTAAAGAGAAACGTTGATTAGTAGCAGAGACTCATAATAATATTCACACCTGATAAGCGTTCAGTTCGACACGAAACTTGTAACAGGGCAGTGGCGTAGTTGGAGGCACAGGTTCGACCCCCACATGTGAGAATGTGAGATGCCGATTTCTGGTGTCCCCATCGTGATAATGCTGGAATATTGCTAAAAACCCAACAGTCACTGTAACACGGCAGTCTGTCCACTGACTGACGCCAGGGGATGCTATTTCCCCGGGGATACATGTACAAAAGTACATTTATTTAGGATAACAGGTATCGTTACCCATTAACAACGAACTTGTTTGTCATTAGGATTAATGTCCAAATCGCACTATAACAATGAAAAGAACACAATGTTTGAAACAGTTTCAATTTCCGAACAATTTAAGAACACATCCAACCCTGCGGGCTATTACAAGAATGAGTTGCAGTACTGATGATAGAGGTAGCAGCAGTTGCTGCTAATAATAGTAGTAGTAGTAGTAGTAGTTGTAGTAGTCGTAGTCGTAGTCGTAGTAGTAGTAGTAGTAGTAGTAGTAGTAGTAGTAGTAGTAGTAGTAGATTTGGCCAGAGATCAAACTAAAAAAAGAACCAGTAACTTTATCACATCAGCAGTTGTTCGACAAGGATGTGTCCTTAATCCTATACTTTTCACCTTTTTCATCAATGAGCTTGTGAGTGAAGTGTATGACAAATGTGATCACGGTATATTTGCTATACAAAATATATATGATATAAATCCTACTTTTGTTTACCGATGATGTGACAATATTCTCGTATTCTGTTTCAGAGTTGCAAAAGCAGTTAAATGTTCTCCAATCTTTCTGTGAAAGATGAGGATTTCAGTTCAATTTAGATAAAACCAGTGTTATTGTATTCAGAAATGGAGGCATTGTTGCTAAATATCAAAGATGAGTTCTAAACAACACATATCTAAAAATTATACCATATTATAATTATTTAGGTATTCTCTATTTTCATCAACGTTAAATTGGGCAAAAGCATGTCAAACGCTAGCAGCTCAAGCTTCACGTGCAATGATACTTTGGTTCACATTATTTCGAAAACATAGTCACATATCCTTTACAGCGGCTTGTAAAATATCTGATACCAAAGTGTCACTAATTTTACTGTATGGGTCTGAAATATGGGGGCAAGATACTTTGGAGTTATAGAAAAAGTTCACACTCAGAATTTAAAAGGTTTCTTACAGGGTGGCAAATTCGCATCCAATAAGGCTAGCGCATTGCTTAGTGAAACAGGGCGACACACGGTGTATGTTTCAACACAGGTAAGGGTTATAAAATACTGGATAAAAATTCTTTATATGAATTGTTCTAGATATCCATACCAATGCTATTTAATGTAAAAAAATATATATATAGATGATGCTGGAAAGGTAAACTGGGTGCCAAATCTCAGAAATTTGCTATTTTACACAGGTTTTGCCCACGTTTGATTATCACAAAGTGTGGATGATTCTTTATTGTTTACAACATTATTCAAACAACGGTTGAAAGATATTGATTGCCGAAATTGACATAGTTTTATATCATCTTAGCACTATTTAAGTAATTATAGTAGCATTATGCCTTTGTTGCAGCCTGAAAAATATTGAATGTGTCTCTCAGATAGGTCTTTGCCAAGAGCCTTATGTAAATTTAGAATATCGCTTCATGATTTTTAGTATTTAAACATACGTCGAAGCAAATATGAATATGTATAGAAATCACTCTGTTTGCAATGTGATCTGAACGTTATGGTGGAAGAGTTCCTCATCCTGTTTATTTGTGTTTGACTATAGTGCAGCAGAGAGAACACAAGCCCATTATACAGTGCATTTTACAAAAGATATAAATGTTGATGGAGCGCCGCACAGTCGGCAGGTGGTATAATAATAATCATGGTTGAGTTGGTGACAGAAACGATTTACGTTTTTTCCTTGTAAGAATACTTGTGTGTATTCCTGTTTATTTGTAAAAAGTATCATGACCTAAGATTAAAATATCTCCCAAGGCTATCCAATGTTAATCACCATTCAGTGATACTCTTGTGTCATATATTAGATACAAATAATGAGGATAGTTTACGAGCGCAATATCCCGGCCAATATCGTGACGAAAACAATTTATACAATAAGAAATGAAACGAAATGAAAAGAGATTCAATGGAACTTTATAACATTATGCTTTAATAATACTCAGTTATTCTGATTACGAGTTTATTACCATCTTATATAAGCAGTGTTATGGAAATATTTATGCCTTTTAGTTACATTATATATATATTGTTGATCACCGCATGACTCACTCATCTTTCATCAAATCAAGAAAGACCACCAGTTGTAAAAAATGCTGTTCTTGTCACTAGATATAGAAACAAGGCATGTTTTGGAAGCTTGACTTCTGTTACTATAATGAGAATATTATTGCTATTGCAACTTAAAAAACCATTGTAATTTTCCTGTATGCTGTACGGTTATACTAATTCTCATTGCCAATACATTATACTGTAGTAGGAAAACCAAGTTCTATGGATAGTCAACTTCTTTATTGCAACGAGTGCGACGTTTCGGTGTAAGTACTAACACCGTTATCAAGCAAGTGATACAAAGAGTTGTAACATGGAGAATATATACATAGCTGCATAGTGTGGATATACAATTGACAAGGTTGATATACATTGGATTACTAATTAGTGATTTGAGCAGAGGACGTTGATGTACAGAGTGATAGTGATTAGAAACAATATGCAGAATGAGTTTATACAATAGATGAGTTGATGTACACTGAGATGGTAATTGTGAGTTTAAGAGAGTAGGTTGATGTACACTTGCTTTACTGTGTTGAATATTCCATCACAAGGGATAAGTATTTCAAATCACGAACTATGAAGGATCTTTTTAATAATATAAGTTCTCATTTAATTATTGCATTTTTAAAAGAATTTAGATTTGTTAAATGATTTGTAAATAGATAACTATTTTATGATTGGAGGTTCTATATTGTATTGTTGTCTATAGTGACATATTTGTATGATAGGGTGCAAGTTTTATATTGTATTGTTGTCTGTAGTGATATATTTGTATGATAGGGTATTAGTTTTATATTGTATTGTTGTCTGTAGTGATATATTTGTATGATAGGGTACTAGTTTTATATTGTATTGTTGTCTATAGTGATATATTTATATGATAGGGTACTTGTTTTATATTGTATTGTTGTCTATAGTGATATATTTATATGATAGGGTACTAGTTTTATATTGTATTGTTGTTTATAGTGATATATTTGTATGATAGGGTACTAGTTTTATATTGTATTGTTGTCTATAGTGATATATTTATATGATAGGGTACTAGTTTTCTATTGTATTGTTGTTTATAGTGATATATTTGTATCATAGGGTACTTGTTTTATATTGTATTGTTGTCTATAGTGATATATTTATATGATAGGGTACTAGTTTTATATTGTATTGTTGTCTATAGTGACATATTTGTATGATAGGGTGCAAGTTTTATATTGTATTGTTGTCTGTAGTGATATATTTATATGATAGGGTACTAGTTTTCTATTGTATTGTTGTCTGTAGTGATATATTTGTATGATAGGGTACTAGTTTTATATTGTATTGTTGTCTATAGTGATATATTTATATGATAGGGTACTTGTTTTATATTGTATTGTTGTCTATAGTGATATATTTATATGATAGGGTACTAGTTTTATATTGTATTGTTGTTTATAGTGACATATTTGTATGATAGGGTACTAGTTTTATATTGTATTGTTGTTTATAGTGACATATTTGTATGATAGGGTACTAGTTTTATATTGGATTGTTGTCTATAGTGATATATTTGTATGATAGGGTACTAGTTTTATATTGTATTGTTGTCTATAGTGATATATTTATATGATAGGGTACTAGTTTTATATTGTATTGTTGTTTATAGTGACATATTTGTATGATAGGGTACTAGTTTTATATTGGATTGTTGTCTATAGTGATATATTTGTATGATAGGGTACTAGTTTTATATTGTATTGTTGTCTATAGTGATATATTTGTATGATAGGGTACTAGTTTTATATTGTATTGTTGTCTATAGTGATATATTTGTATGATAGGGTACTATTTTTATATTGTATTGTTGTTTATAGTGACATATTTGTATGATAGGGTACTAGTTTTATATTGGATTGTTGTCTATAGTGATATATTTGTATGATAGGGTACTAGTTTTATATTATATTGTTGCCTATAGTGATATATTTGTATGATAGGGTAGTACTATATTAGGGTACTAGTTTTATATTAAGAGATGTGATATTCTAGTAGTTCTACTTTCCTTCGATGACAGGTTTGTATTTTCTCAATTTATTGATTTGTTTTAATATTGATATGAGTTATATTGTTCTTGTCACGATATGGCTGAGATATTGCCGATGTGACGTTAAATCTTAACTCACTCACTCATCAATGCGCTTGTAAATGGAGACCAGTTTACAATGTGAGTAAGAGCTACATATTAGTGTTCTTTCGTTCTCAAAGTGATATTGTGTGTCCAAAGAGTTATGTGGTGAAACTGAACTACCTCACAAAAACATCACTTATCTATGTTCTCCTCTCGTGTAGTGGTAAATCCATGGAGCGGACCCATCGTGCTTTTGAGAAGTCGAAAAAACTCGTCAATGTAAACCATAATCATGGATTTTACTTTGGAGGCTTAAATCCGCTCTCTTCTGTACGAGTTATTAGACGCGTAATATTACAGTCCCCTCTGCACTATATCGCTGTATTACCTGGCGTTCAATTATCACCACAAAACCAAAAATGCTGGAAATATATATTTCAGTAAAAACGTTCAAGGTCTACCCAAGCAAATCCCAAATGAAGTTGTGCTTGAAAGCCTATCAGTATACAATCCTATACTGGCTCTCAATCCCTGCTTCTTATGGCAAACTTTGTAGAGTAATGGCAACGTACTCCGTAAATCCAAGTGGACTAGCACTGTGTTGGATAAAGTGTACTGTATGAATATGTCCCTTCTTACCAGCCGTATGGTGAGACAAATGGACCTATCAAGATATGTCTTCATTAGACCTGCTGAACATAATAAACTGTGGCTGTTATGTCAACTTTATCCACGTAAAGTTAAGGCTTTATTTCGTATTGTCTCATTTGCATCAAGAAGGCTGATGTTGCTCATGATATCATTAAGCTGCACGTGTTTATATCTTGCCGTGTGAATATGGTAGAAAGAAATGAACTGTAAGAAAGAGTCATTGATATCCTCGATGTACATTGCTTTGTCAACTTGGCGGCAAACGATGATGACATTATGCTTACATTTCTTCTTGCTGGTTTTCCAGAATGTACTGCTGGCTCTGATTTTGATATCTGGTGCAAAGTAATGTTCCTGGTTGCTGGTCTTATTCATAAATGCAACCATAACAATTCCCTGTCAGCACCTGTCTACCTGGCAAAATCAAAGATGAGACTGAGCCGAAATTTATTCCGCTGACAAATACAAAGCCGTTATGTTTATGAAAAAGGACCCAGCGTCTTAAAAATAACCATTTGATGCACATCATAATAATGTGTGTGTATGATCCTCTGCACCCTGCAGGGTCCTGATAATATAGTTCGGTAACTCAGAAAAGCACATATGAGGCGTCTTTAACAGATATCTGCTCAAGATTGCAAATTATTGGTACGTGGAATGCGGGCAGCTCATTGAAGAGATGTTCTCCTATACTCGACCGTTACGCAACATAACAACACATTTGACAGTGGGACACGCTGTGCGCTGCACGGCCGAGATTTATTCCTGCAACTGCAACATACATTCGTTACATACATCTGATCACAATATCTTGCTGTTGCCTGCCACGTCAAACCAGAGGAAAATAACTCTCTTGGAGAAAAATACTCTGGAACCGTGTTCCCTCAACGAATGCAAACAGCAACTACCGGAGGGTTTACAGTATACATGCGATCTAATATACATATCCATGAGCATGTTAGACACTTTATATCCAGGCCACAGGTAGCTAACATAATAGACTTAACAAATATATCTTAAAGCTGCATCACTTAATCACATCAGTAGGAACCCACACTAGTGAGTGAGTGAGTTACTATTTAACGTCACATCAGCAATATCCCAGCCATATCGTGACGAAAACAATCCATACAATAAACAGTGGAAACATTTTGAAGATTAAAACCTGTCGGCGATGGACAGTAAAAAAGACTAGAGAATCACAGATATAAATATAAAACTAGCGAGCAAAGTTAAAATATTCCAATCAAAGAAGACAATACAATATAAAATACGGGCTATAGATCGCCAGCAACTGAAGGTAGATCACGATACTAGGAACCCACACTAAGTACAGTTGTACTGACAATAACATGCGTGGACATACACTATCAAGATATAACTTCTCTATGTACTATAACAGTTTTTCAGTCCAAACAATATAATACCGACTGCGCGTACGGCAGCTTACATTAGTATTATAACGGTTCTTCAGAGCAATATACATAATCGAATGTCTGCACATACAGCAGCTCACATTACTATCACACTGGCTCTGTAACCTAGCAACAGCAACACGCCTGGATTACAACAGATCTTAGTCCCACTGTCACAAATCTGAAACATACAACAAAATGTTAAAATACTGAAAACGACATGCTTTACATAGAAACATGACGTAGTGGCCGTGCTTGCACTGGAGCGAGAATACACAATTCAAGTCTTAATCCCCTGAAATAGCTCTGTTTAGCGCCACTGGCGCAGACTACTCTACTCACATTAAAGCTCCACACCACTAGGAGAAAGTAATTACCTTCTTATTCATCCTTCAAACGAGCTTGTCGTCACGATATGGCTGAAATATTGCCGATGTGACGTTAAATATTAACTCACTCACTCACTCAAACGAGCTTGTCATCCGTCGACTATCAGTCGACACTGCAATGTGAGTGAACATTACATTTAGACCACAGGGCATCGATCTTTCGTTGTCCACTCGGTAACTGCCTTTCATGGATAGTGGAGTGCAGTAACATAGATCCCTGTAGATCCTAGATAGCCTAGATAGCGTTCAGGTAGAGTCGGTCTTATCGACAGGTGGTGTAATGTCCCCCTCAAGTACATAGATTCTGCGATCACCCATCCCTAGTACACTGCAATAAATATAGTTACGACCAGGGTATGAATAAACGCCTTTAAACATAAATAATATAAGTTCTTAATTATCTTAATATTACGGCATCTCTTGCCAATTTCTAGGATCCATTTGTGCATAGGAAAGATACAATATTGCTAAAACACTTACCTCACATTCACTACGTTCGCTAATATGTTGCTGCAGTTGACCTAATGCTTTGGAAACGTATGTTAGTCTGCACGGTAGATTGGACAGTCCGGCTTGGTCACTGGGTCATCTTGATCTGTCGCCAATCTGGTTTGTCTGTCCTTGAGTCGACTATTCATCGGCCGGGGTCATACAGCTGAATTACTACTGCAATCGTCAGTAAACAACAAATGAAACTCACAAGTTATGATATATGTTACATGGCATCCCTGCTAGATGTCCAATATAACTCACCAATAAATAGTGTTGTGTACATTGATTTTATATTGTGAAAACACTATCAACAAAAACGATAACGCGTGCAGGAGATACACGCGAGCGTGTGTGTTTGTACGTGTGCGCGTGAGTGTGTGCGTGTATGTGCGTATACGCGTGTCGTTTCTGGGCCATCAGGTACAAGCATCTCCGTACAGCGGATCTGAAAGGAACACACAGTTGCCAGCTACTACATCAATGAGTGACAAATATAGCTTATAACCAAAGGTTCAAGGGTTGGAGGGACAACGCGGATTGAAATGGGTTCTATCATTCCACACTTTACGGCAAGTACTATGTACCAGGTCAGCACTGGTGGTTTACTGGTACCGACTCTGCCTCACCTATTGTTTTTCTACAACATTAAGCGCCGCCATACAGCTGGAATATTGCCGAGTGAGGCGTAAAACTAAAGTCACTCACTCTACAACATTAAGACAAGCATATATTTAAAGCACTGCGTGCTTATCTTGGAACAAACTGGCTACTTATCAATGGCAATTGGATTATTCAAACGTGAACATGATACGTGTGATAATAATAGAAGTGTTTGAGTGAAGTTCTGTCATCGAGATGACATTGTACTATGCTTTGCTTGTATACCAAAACGTAAGCCACAAAGTCGCTAGAAGTGTGCTTGTACGTCAAGTGGGAACACTAATATATTTGCTGAGATCACACGAGGTATGAATGGTGAAAGCTGATTGTTAAGAAATCAAGAATTAAGACACAACACATTCTCTATCAGAACGATGCAAATATCAAATACAGTGAGGAGAAGTATTATTTCCCGAGATTTTACATGTACATTTGGACGTTAAAGCAGGTTGGACAATTAAGGGGTGAACGTTTATAGATTGGGTGGTGGATATCCTTTCTCATACAGTCTGATCTGTTAGGCTCCACAGGATAACTTCTGGATGTTTGCAAATAATGTAAACAAATCCTAAATATATGCAATCTCATTTGTATGATAACTGAGTTATCGCCAGTGTGTGTTTATACATCACCATCAAATACTTGGAGTTATACTAGCATTCACGTTAGGCACGTGCACAAGTGCTGACAAAGTTACTGATTCATTTACCTGAGCTGTGCCTTCTCCATACTTTCTCCCACACCTGGCTGTTCCTCTCTTTGCACTCCTCCCTCGTAACAAAAACTGAACTGTGTAAATATTTTAATGACGGTTTGTTAAACAGCTTTTTTAGTTTTAGGACATAAATTCACAGAGTTGGTCTGATGTTTTGATTATGATCAGCGTTTTATCGAGCGTTATATGTTTATTAGTTTCCGAGTTAGATTGCCATTCATTGGTCCGATTTTGATCCAAAAGACCTATAGTAAACAATTTCTTAATGATCATGCATTATCGTGTTTGTTATCGATGCCATAAACCAATATGATATGCTCCCGGAATATACAAATAATGGCTCTTTATCCTCGCCAAAAACGTTCAGTACCAATGTACGTTATACATGACTCCATATCACACCCAGGTCAAAATCCTAGTGAAAGTTCTATTCACTTAAAATACTTACCTACAGATGAGTATCCAACATTGTCTACTTCATTTATTGGGCTCCATGCACTAGAAGGAAGTAACACTTTGAGCTCATATGCATTCACAGTTGGGTGTTGTGCAGATGTGTCTAAAAACCTTCAGTTTGAATACGTTGAATAAGTTATGTACGTGTATTAAACTAAGTAAAGAGATTGATACATTTTAAACATCACCTTTCTCCTGGAGTCGATTCTGTGAAATAAAGGAAAGGCATACATTCATGTTTGTTCTTGGTTAATTCAGTTTAACAAAACAGGTGGTTTTATTTAAGCATTTTCTGCATTTCAAAACCTAACACCATCCCTCCATAATATTAAATTGTCAGTCTCTAAATAGCACGATAAACAATTATTCATTTATATGATAAATACATTTCTCGTATATGTGCCAGCGTGATGATGAATTCTACCTTTACATACATACCCATCTGTATTCTTTTCTGACAAAACAGGCATATAGTAGCCCTTCAACCAGTAGGATGAGAAGAGCAGTTCCGATCACAGATTCAGCTATAAACCATGCGTGGCAAAACACAAGGAAACTTAAACATAACAATAAGTAACCAATACAATAGTACACAAATTAACACTGCGAGGATAACCATTAAACATGCATTTGTCTTACTGTGTTTTCTCACAAAAAACCTGGAAATCAATGGCCCGAAAAGCTGTTGTCACAAATTGTGTTGAATGTTCAGTCTTGTATGAGCATGCATGTTCGGAAGCATAAAGGTATCAGGTACCTGAGATGGTCTTTGCTTCCAGGAAGACAAATGCTGTGGTTGATGCCTCATACTTGGTATTCCGAGCATGAAGCCGGAAGCCGTATGTCTCCCCAGGTGCCAAACTGTTCACTTCCACCGCAAACGCTTCACCTGTATCTCCGTAGGTACCAAGTACATTCCATGTTGAAGAGCCAAACGTGGGGTACTCCAACACAAACTCCCGGGGGTAGCCTCAATCGAACCCAGGCGTCCATGTCAACCACACAGACGATGTTGTCTCGTTGTCAATGACTTTGAATCGTGTTGGTTCATCAGGTGGTCCTGACTCAGTTAAACAAAAATAGTCATCACAGATAAACAGTTGATTTGCATAGGGGCGCCAGTCAAACTGCACACTTCATTTAAGACATGTTATTTCGAGATCAACAGTGTTGATTTCACACTGAGCATAAATGAGATATGACATGGAGCATATGTGTGAAAAATGAGAATCATGACGGA
Organism: Haliotis rubra; assembly: GCF_003918875.1. Classification (NCBI taxonomy): domain Eukaryota; kingdom Metazoa; phylum Mollusca; class Gastropoda; order Lepetellida; family Haliotidae; genus Haliotis; species Haliotis rubra. The sequence continues at coordinate 45,187 of NW_025764986.1, read as the reverse complement.
AAAATAATGAATGAATGAGTGAAAGTCAATGGATAATAGCAATAGGGCATTTCCTCATATGTTTTCCTTCCTCTAAAAATCTGAAATCAATAGATAGCTGTTTTAAGGTTTGCTTCTACCTGCAAATGGAACAGAATCGGATATAGAGAAATCAGTAAAGGGTAAAACGTCGTTGCATGGGAATGATCGAAAATCTCCACATCGACCATTTGTGTTGCTGTTCGTAAACTCACTATTTACTCACTTTTCTTCCTAAAGGGTTAGTTTATTCACAATGTTAGTTTGGGAATATTCAACTTCAAGGAAGTATTCGAGAGACACTTGGATAGCTTAGCACATACTAATGTAACAATACCAGTCTTTCAGTAAACAAGCCGGGGAATGGGAAATCAGAGAAAAAACATGGGATTCTTTTCTAATATAATCAAAACGAAAACCCCAAAAAACTAGTTACAAAACAGTCTTGTCTATTGCATTCAATTTACATATAGATTCTCGCCATGCACCTTCAAACCCAGAACGATTTTGTCAGGCATATGAGTCATATTACATCTTGCTTTTTTATATCAACGGGGTTGAATGTGATGTCGGGTGCATCTAGGGAATAAAACAGTTTAACATAATCATGACACGAATTGTCATATAATTCAAGCTGTGGTTAGATGTAGAAAATAGTTACAGTCCAAAGGATTTCCTTACTTGTTAGCATTATCTGCTAATAACCAGCAACTGTCAATATGTATGCAAACTCTATGCTGCTCTAGCTAATGTGACATACACGACCGACACTATATGTACATAACGACCTTGAGAGTACACCCCAACTGTAGACCACTATGTGGTGTTACCTAAAGAACTCACAGTAAACAGCGGCCCTGGGAGTAGAATAGAAGCGAGAAAACGCTTTCCACCTCCATACCAAATCTCTGCTAAAAGCAAAGTCGACTGTACAGTCATGAATGGATATTTGTTTTACACCTGCAGAATGAAGTTTGTAAACAAATCGAGTCTAGACCAGACAGTCCAGAGATTGTCGCCATGCAATATGATGACAGAGCATGTGTTTATGATCACTATAAAATAGTCCAGATACTAGGTGTACGCGAAAAGGTGAGCGTATCCTGCCCCACCGGTGGCACCATCATAAACATATCCAAAGTCCAGTCAATTGTTCATCTGAAATAATTGTACTGATGGTACCAGTCAAACTAGGGAACTGCATCTGACATCATTTTTGTCAACCAAACCATACATACGATTGTAGAGTATTTATACCACCGTGGGGAACAATCCATTACTCCAAGCATACAGAATAGTTTGTATTGTTTAGCATCAGTTGTACTTGATTGAAATGTCCCATAATGGAATTTCATGGCAATATTTGTAAAAGTAGAAAAGAAAAGTTGTCGTTTATTTCAATATCTCGTTAATCTTATTATAAAATATTGTATTTAGTCCCTGCAATACGGATTCATTTATCTGAGGAGTACACATACCAAGCACTATACAATAATAAATATCAGACATATTTCAAAAGCAATTAATACAACAACTATTCGTTACAAGCTACAAGCTATAGAAGTTCAACTACACTCTCTCAAAAAAGAAACGCAACCCCTATCTAAATATCTGACATCATTTCTAGAATAAAGATGGTGAATGTAAATTAGAATTTTCTTGAAAATACTGTTAATACGTTCCCATCTGATCAGTATAAGCTCCCAAACGGAACCATTGTCACACATGATGACCTTTGTATCCGTGTTATTTGAGAAAGTGCGAAATTGTCATGTACAAAATGCTAAAAGCCTGTTGCACGTGCAAATCGTTGAAAACACAGTTCATATAGAGGGTTTTAAAAGCACGCCTAGTTTGTAATTTTTCTCTCATAATTTGCTCTGCAAATCAAGTTCGAAAATGCCCGTTTGAGTACAGCAAATCGAAATATTGCCATTGGTCGCATTGAGGCCGGGGAAAGCTTTGGAACAGTTGCCCGTCATCTAAACGCACACAAAACAACAATCTCACGACTTTGGAATCGTTACACACAGTTCCATGCAATTGAAGATCGTCCCAGGAGCGGTAGACCTAGGATCACCACACCGGCTCAGGATCGCTTTATTCGACTCAGCCACCTACGTAATCGGCATGCCACACCCACCATCACTGCAACACAGGTGCCAGGTTTGAGGAGAGTATCGGCCCAAACCATCAGGAACCGTTTACATGAGACAAATTTACGTGCAAGAAGACCAGTTGTTGGGCCCGTCTTGAAACGCCAACATCGACGCCAACGTCTCAGGTGGTGTACTAACGTAAGGAGATGGACCCTAAGAAACTGGAGAAGAGTCTGGTTTAGTGGCGAAGTCTCGCTTCTTCAACGACGTGACGGTAGACAACGTGTCTATAGACGAGCAAATGAACGTTTTGCACGAACTGCGTTCGACAGGTCGACAGATTTGGAGGAGAAAGCATCATGGTATGGGGAGCCATGTCTTACAACCAACTGTCAGACTTGGTCATCATTCGTGGCAATTTGACGGCACAAACGGTACATTGATGACGCCTTACAGCCACATCTTCTGCCGATAATCGACCAACAGAGGTAGTTGTTTCAACATGACAATGCCCGCCCTCATACAGCTCGTGCAACAGTGGCATTCCTACAGAATTCAAACGTCAACGTGATGCCGTGGCCCTCCAGATCGCCAGACATCAATCCTATCGAACATCTGTGGGACCAGCTGGATCGTCGCCGTGTTCGTGGCATCGACACCACCACAACCGCACACGTTGGTTGAACTGGCCGCAGCACTCCAGGAAGAGTGGAGAGCAATCCCCAGGAAAACATCCGCCGTCTGATTCGTTCTGTTCCGAGGAGGTGCACTGCTGTGATTAGAGCTCGTGGCTTTACAACGAGATACTGAAGACAACGCCCCCTAGCGTAAATTGAGAGTTCGATACTGACCTGCATTAACTGTTACCTTATACCGTGCTGACCTAAGGTTCACCATGTCAAATTTCATGGCATTATCTTTAAAAATACAAATGTAATAACCAGTTAAAATTGATATAAACATTACCAAAAAAACCAGGGGTTGCGTTTCTTTTTTGAGAGAGTGTAGTTTCAGAAAACATTATTTCTATAGTGCCTTCAAAATGCAGTGATATTTGTTTTGTTAGTTTAAAAAAAACCCAAAACAACAAACAAACAAAAAACAAAACAAAAAAAACAAAACAAACATTCATTAGAGGTAATCAAGATATTTCAGGCAAAGTTGAAAACAGAAATGAGCAAAAGCTGTTATATTTTCTATACGTCAGGTATGCACAATGATTCACACGATTCATTCTTTGAAAGCACATTCTCACCAAACATACTCTCTTGGCCCTATGTTTATGTTATCAATGTCAATAGTTGCGGAATTCTGTTAAACAATACACACGTATATACATGGAGATAACATATTGGAGCAGGACCGGAGATTAATAAACTTACACTTGACATCCCCGAGTGACAGAGTCTTGTTGACCACCACTGCTGTCCTGGTGTTTCTCACGCTACATCTGACATCTGGCTTGCTCCTGACAGGACGGAATGTCCGGGTCTGTGACCACGTGGTACTCGCTGATCCTGTCACAGATCCTGTACTTCCTCCTGTTATGTCCGACCCGTCACTGTAGTCCCAGGTGAAGGTCACTCCGGGAGACACGGAGGTCAAGGTTTCACATGTCAAGGTCAGGTCACGGTCCTCCGCTACCACACTGTTTGCTGGTTTTGTCACTCTCACCTGGTCTGTGTCTGGTCCGTCTGGTTACAAGTAAACAGAATTATCAGTAAAGTTACTAACTGGGTATCTCTTGGTCTCAGGGTTTCGGAACGAGCGGAACACGAGCAGAATCAGGTGGTCAGGCTCGCCGACTCATTTTGCACTTGTCATCGTATCCCAGTTGCGTTGATCGATGCTCATACTGTTCATCACTGGATTGTCTGGTCAAGACTCGATTATTTACAGACCGCTGCCATAAAACTGCAGTACTGCCGAATGAGGTGCAAAGATCAGCCGGACAGTTTCCATTCAACATGCGTAAATGACAAGGGTGCTCTTTTTGTCGATCAATATTTATATGTATTGAAATATATTCTTGATTTATCTTTACATGATAGCCAAGATATGCCCTTTAAAGTGGCCTGATGCAACCTATATAAGATAACCATTTCTCAGTAAACTCACACTCTAGTACAGATCCAATACACCAATACACTACTCAGTCAGTCTGTGTAGACTTACACCTAACCTCAAGTGTGGTTCTGTTAGACTGTGTCTACTTCCACCAAACCTCCAGTGTGGCTCTGTTACACGAGTGTCTGCTTACATCAAACCTCCAGTGTGGCCCTGTTACACAGTGTCTACTTATACCAAACCTCCAGTGTGGCCCTGTTACACAGTGTCTACTTATACCAAACCTCCAGTGTGGCCCTGTTACACAGTGTCTACTTATACCAAACCTCAAGTGTGGCTCTGTTAGACTGTGTCTACTTACACCAAACCTCCAGTGTGCCCCCGTTCGAATGTCTACATACACAAAAACCCCAGTGTGGCCCTGTTAGACTCTGTCTACGTACGCGAAACCTCCAGAGAGTCCCTTTTAGACTGTGTCTACATACCCCAAACCTCAAATGTGGCTCTCTCAGACTGTTTCTACTTTCACCAAACCTCAAGTGTGGCTCTGTTAGACTGTTTCTACTTACGCCAAACCTCAAGTGTTGCTCTGTTAGACTGTATGTACTTATGCCAAACCTCCAGTGTGGCTCTCTTAGACTGTGTCTACTTACACCAAACCTCCAGTGTTGCTCTGTTTGACTGTGTCTACTTACACCAAACCTCCAGTGTGGCCCTGTTAGACTGTGTCTACTTACACCAAACCTCCAGTGTGGCTCTGTTAGACTGTGTCTACTTACACCAAACCTCCAGTGTGGCTCTTTTACACAGTGTCTACTTACACCTAACCTCCAGTGTGGTCCTGTTAGACTGTGTCTACTTACACCAAACCTCCAGTGTGGCTCTGTTACACAGTGTCTACTTAAAACAAACCTACAGTGTGGCTCTGTTAGACTGTGTCAACTGACACCAAACTTCCAGTGTAGCTCTTTCAGAGTGTGTCTACTTCCACCAAACCCCCAGTGTTACCATGTTACACTGTGTGTACATACACCAAACCTCCCGTGTGAAGCTGTTGAACGGTGTCAACGGTGCCATGTTAGACTATGTCTACTAACACCAAACCTCCAGTGTAACCATTTTAGACTGTGTCTACTTACACCAAACCTCCAGTATAACCATGTTAGACTGTGTCTACTTACACTAAACCTCAAGGGTGGCTATCTTAGACGGTGTCTACTTACACCAAACCTCCAGTGTGGCTCTGTTAGACTGTGTCTACTTACACCAATTCGCCAGTGTGGTCCTGTTAGACTGTGTCTACTCACACCCAACCTCCAGTATGGCCCTGTTACACTGTGTCTTCTTACACCAAACCTCCAGTGTGGCTCTGTTAGACTGCGTCTACTTACCCCAAACCTCCAGTGTGGCTCTGTTAGATTGTGTCTACTCACACCAAACCTCCAGTGTGACTCTGTTAGACAGTATCTACTCACCCCAAACCCCCAGCGTGGCTCTGTTAGACTGTGTCTACTTACACCAATTCGCCAGTGTGGTCCTGTTAGACTGTGTCTACTTACACCAAACCTCCAGTGTAGCCCGTTACACTGTGTCTACTTACACCAAACCCCCAGTGTAACCATGTTAGACTGTGTGTACATACACGAAACCTCCCGTGTGAAGCTGTTGAACGTTGTCAACTTTCACCAAACCTCCAATGTATCTCTGTTACACTGTGTCTACTCATACCAAACCTCAAGTGTGGCTCTGTTATACTCTGTCTACATACACCAAACCTCCAGAGATGTCCTGCTAGACTGTGTCTACTCATACCAAACCTCAAGTGTGGCTCTGTTATACTGTCTCTACATACACCAAACCTCCAGAGTGGCCCTGCTAGACTGTGTCTACTTACACCAAACCTCCAGTGTGGCCCTGTTATACTGTATCTACTCACCCCAAGCCTCCAGTGTGACTCTGTTAGACTGTGTCTACTTACACCAAACCTCCAGTCTGGCTCTCTTAGACTGTGTCTACTTACACCAAACCTCCAGTGTGGCCCTGTTACACTGTGTCTACTTACACCAGACCTCCCGTCTGGCTCTGTTATACTGTGTCTACTTGCACCAAACCTCCAGTGTGGCTCTGCTGAATTGTGCCTACTTACATTTAACCTCCAGTATGACTTTGTTACACTGTGTCTACTTACACCAAACCTCCAGTGTGGCTCTGTTAGACTGTGTCTACTCACACCAATTCGCCAGTGTGGTCCTGTTAGACTGTGTCTACTTACACCAAACCTCCAGTGTGGCTCTGTTACACAGTGTCTACGTACACCTAACCTCCAGTGTAACCCGTTACACTGTGTCTACTTACACCAAACCCCAGTGTTACCATGTTAGACTGTGTGTACATACACCAAACCTCCCGTGTGAAGCTGTTGAACGGTGTCAAATTACACCAAACCTCCAATGTATCTCTGTTACACTGTGTCTACTCATACCAAACCTCAAGTGTGGCTCTGTTATACTCTGTCTACATACACCAAACCTCCAGAGATGTCCTGCTAGACTGTGTCTACTTACACCAAACCTCCAGTGTGCCCCTGTTAGAATGTCTACACACACGACACCCCCAGTGTGGCCCTGTTAGACTGTGTCTACTTATGCGAAACCTCAAGGGAGTCCCTCTTAGACTGTGTCTACTTACGCAAAACCTCCAGAGAGTCCCTGTTAGACTGTGTCTACTTACACCAAACCGCAAATGTTGCTCTGTTAGACTGTGTCTACTTACACCAAACCTCTAGTGTGGCTATGTTAGATTGTGTCTACATACCCCAAACCTCAAATGTGGCTCTGTTAGACTATGTCTACTTACCCCAAACCTCCATTGTGGCCCTGTTACACTGTGTCTACTTACCCCAAACCTCCAGTGTGGCTCTGTTGGACTGTGTCTACTTACACCAAACCTCCAGTGTGGCTCTGTTAGACTGTGTCTACTTACACCAAACCTCCAGTGTGGCTCAGTTAGACTGTGTCTACTTACACCAAACCTCCAGTGTGGCTCTGTTAGACTGTGGGGATGTCTGACCGTTGATGTTTTCAGCCTGACAACGAATGCTCCTCCCCTGGTCACCCCTACTGACAGTGAATGTGACGGAGCTTGTCGTCTTCACCAGGACACCAGATGTCGTCTCTGTGCTGATTGTAGGTGTCGTTCCTAATGGCAAGGTCACCCAGGTCACAGTAGAAGTGGGAAAACTGGCTGACGTCACACAGGTCAAGGTCAGGGATTGACCTGCCACTAGTCCTATCTTCTCATTATCAGAACTGATGTTTGTCAGTGTCACAGAGGTAACTGGGACTGCAAGAGCAAATTTAACTGTTATAACAATTTTAATTAAAGCAGTTTTAGAGGTAGTATGTCTGGTTTTGCATCACGTTAATATAATAAGTGGAAACATTTCTTCCACCTTAAATGCATTGTAAACAAAAGCACACATGCCTTATCGTTATTTAAATCTTAACATGAAAATAATTGAGAAACATATACATCGTCATACATCCTATTACCTACAGATACCCCATAAATATTTACTAACACACATCTCAACACGTTAAAGTCCGTGTAATTATTAATAATCAGTGAAATCAGTGAAATAGTTGTAGTCTTAGTGCAGTATGTATTTATGTAATCCATTAAATAACTGAAACGTATATATTCAAACATAAATCTCTTTTTGCAAACTGTTTCTCAACACCGTCTGTCATTACTGTTTTTACGTGATCATTTCTTACTATTTTCATAGCTATTTTTCCCTTTACACTAAACGGGAATTGTCCAGGCATGGTATTCTTTTGACGTCCTACATTTGACCAGCTATATCATGCTGTGTGTCTGTTTGATCTGGGAGGGAAGCCCGCCATGACTAAGCGTCGACGTGCCCAGGTATGTGGACATGAAACATTCAAAATTTATTAAGGGAAAGGAAATACATGGTCATATAGAGTATTTGTAGAGCACATAGAAGTGGTACACATAAAGACAAGAATGTTATGGATGTCAGCTTCTTTACTTTGATGGAAGTTTCGGAGTATATTTTTATTCCTTCATCAGGTGAAATATTGTCAATAAACGTTGTACATTACTAGAATCTTTGGGGTATACCGAGCTGTTGAGTTACGTGATTTGAACAAACAAGAAACCTTTCGCTGTACAAGTTTATACATAAACCTGTTCGATGTCACATTATTTACTTGATTTCTTATGCAGAAAAATCCAGTTGTACTAGGGACTAGCATAAACATATTGGTCATTCAGTTTGTATGTATTCCACATAGGTTTACAGCTGTTGTAATAGGGCGTCATATTGAACATATTTGGCATCTTCATAAAAGCTATACACACTTGTTTATGATATTGTCTGGATCATACAGGGGAATTGTTTATGATTGTGGAAAGGGTATATAATCGAATGCTTACAATTTTTACTGTGTATACTGCTAAGACAGTACACAGCATTAAACAATTTCCATTCTTTCCATTGCCCTGATTCCTCAAATAAACATATTGTTCTTAAAACACCTACCCTGAGTTGTGTCATTGTAAGTTGTAAGTGACCTTTCATACTGAGTCAAAATTCATATTGCATCCATAATATGTCACCCTTTGCTTTGACATGTTTAAACAAATGGGAATTATATCAAATGGGATGGAGAAGGACAGGGTCTTTGACAATCTGAACATTCATTGTGCAAAAAGATAATGTTTGTAATATGTAAGCAAATTAAACATTTTCTTCCAAATTAATCACAAAACTAAGTATTGCATTGCATTCCCCATAGGTGAAAATATTCAATCAAGCAATTTTCAACTTGATTAATGAAAATGATATGTCAGTTTTCAGGTTTTAGTTTGGCGTTGCCGGCCGTCATAGATTTCTCTATTTCGGGGCATTGTAGGACATTTTTGAGCTTGGCATACAGCATATTTGGATTCAGCACCCATCAATACCCCTAAAAAGCTTGTACGCCAAAAATTAACGCGATTTGCCTTCAGCGCCTTAAGTAAGGACTTTTTCCCCAAAGCCGCCTAGACTATTAGCCGAACTCACACTTCTTTGATGTGCATTCGAGATATAGGATGCCAATATTGATAGACACCATAAACACCTGGGCATGCTCACGATAGGCATGAGATACACCCGGGATACATGATACATGTTCAGTATATAAAGTGTCAGTGATAAACTGCTCCCATTGGTACTCACAAATATTTCGATGCACTCGAAATACGATATTATTCAATGTTCAGTTTGGTAGAGATCAACAGCCCATAGTCATTCTAACCTGTATTTGGCTTAACAGCAGGTAATGTTGCACAAATAGACGCTTGTTGTCATTAGTTGGATATATCTGGAATATGTGACAAACAACATCAGTTAATTCACTTATTCGCTTGAGCCAATCAGCTGCAGGCAACCAGTGTACATAGTTTTCTAGGTCCTTACTACTACGTAAATAGCGAGTGAGGCTAATCAAACATTTTTACAACTTGCACCTACCATATTTTACAGCTACACTAAAATATTACAGAAAATACTAACGCCAATTCTTTGTACGAATCGTGTGCTCGTGTGTCAAGATTGTGTCATGGTGATGCAAGCAAACAGTTTATAATAGATCACTTGCATATGAATAACATGAATAAATACGTCGTATTTTACAATCATGTAGTTTCTTTTCAATCCGGGAAGACACACATTCAATGATAATCATGATTAACACGAGTGAACGTTTCACACAAACCATACAAATTCAAAGTATTGTGTCCCTTACGGGTACTCGTAGTAGACGGTTGTCTCTGTCTACATAATGCGACCCAGTGGCCTATTTATGTTGCAGTCTTAGTTGTCAGTGCTTGGTGAGTGGGTGCACAAAGAGTAATCCACCTTCAGCCGTCGCCCCAATATATACTGAGAGAAACAAATAAAGGATCACAGGAAAATTCAAGCGTTCCTTTATTTTTTTCCAGTTTCCATACCCACAGCGCTATTCAACGCTAGTGATGAAACTGGAAAATATTAAAGGATGGCTTGAATTTTCTCGTGATACTTCATTTCTTTCTCTCAGTATATCTCTTATCTGTGCTTGGTGAGAGTGTGTGCAAAGCATATTTCACCTTCAACCGTCGCCCCAGTATGTTGTCTATTTATTCCTAGTGAGTGGGTGTGCAAAGGGTATTCCATCTTAAACGTCACAGATATATCCTGAATTGTGTCCATATAGGGCATAGTATTATTTCCACCAAATTATCACTTTATAGAATCTCATAGCTTAGAATTTCAAGTAAACACCTAGCTCAAAGTACATCCCATGTTCGCTTACTTACAACATCAATTCTCTGAGGTTTTTCGGGCCCGACTTGGCCCGGGCTGTCAAAAGCATCTAAAAACGTCATAGATGTATATTGAATTATGTTTAAATACACAGACTAATGTCACATCTACCCATATATCAGCATGTACCATTACAATACAATGCATGCAAAGATAAATGACCGTTAAAGTAAAACCATCTTCCCTCTACATTCCCCAAAGTGTTTGGTTTGTGTTCAATCTGACTTAGCCCGAAATGCTGCTGCTTGAATGCTGCTGTGACTCATGGAGATTTATAGAATATGATGTGACAAATGTTGGGCCAAGAAATACATGGACACGTGCTAGCAGAAGACCGGGACTATCCTCGTGAGACTGAAAGTGACAGAAGACATGTTCTCGCCATATGCCGAACACGTCCTGAAAGATGGGACTATAGCAGAGAAAATCCTTATCACCGGTCTTCAGTCCAATTCGAAGTAAATGATCCATTATCAGTATCTGAAATTTTACCTCTCTTTAGGTTGAAGATTGGCCAAAGTCCACTGGATGCTCCAATTCAACCACGAATCTTGGCTGAAAGAATAGATTTGAAAAAGGATCGCTACAAATTGATGAAATGAACCTTCGGTGAATTCTTCATGGAGAATTTACGCAGGCACGTGGATGTGAAGTTGGTTTAAGGAAAAAAGAGGGCCAGAATTATCATGAGCAAAAGCTCTTTTCACGCCTTGAGGACATTTCAAGTTGGGTGCAGTCCATATCCTCAAGGAGCGATAGTATTTGAATTCCATTCTAAATGTATCCAAGATAATATTCTACGATCTCTACCACAACTACATCAAAACTACCTGTGGATCTACAGCCCAACTGATTCCTTGTGCTACAGCATCCCCTCTTATTACATCTATGAAGTCGGGTTAAAAGACGTATTCGACATCTCTGACTTTCCAACTGTAAATCGCCTCTATTCCACAGAAAACAGGATAGTTCTCGAAAAGATGAGATGCATGCCATCCCAATTTACTGCAATAAGACTGCACAGACGTGTGAAAGGTTGGTACCCTGTGGGAATCATCAAAGGTATTGAAGCGGAAACAAAATCAAGAAGACAATGAACCATTGACAACTAAACACAACAAATGAGTGAGTGAGTGAGTTTAGTTTTCGGCCGGATGTAGGGTACCCCCGCCACACACGTATGCAAGCACGCGCGCACACACTATTTAGGTGTAAGGATCATCACAGCAATTCTTGAATCATTTGCATTAATAAGTGATGAACGGCTTTGACTTAGGGTACCTGTCAAAACTGGACAACATCCCACGAACTGTAAATGGTTCATAATTGCTATCATCTTCATTTCTGAGGCTAATAAAAAATGTACACCAAATGTCACAAAGTTCTTCTGTTGGTTGGATGGACTCGATAGGACGTGTGTCGCCATTTGCAATCATGAACCCTTGCAAACGCCCCATGTTGTACATTGTTTTACGCTTGTCGCGTTTCGGTTCTCATTGTCATGAACGAATTTGTCAATTTGCGAATGATCATATAGTTGTTCAGGGTTTGGGGATCGATCCGTATCGTTACAATCACCAGGTTCATCGGTAAAAATTCATCCTTCATCAGTTCATCTATTAAGTCAGTAGGTAAATCGATCTCACCACAAACTGGGACTGACGTTACCGTGTCAGGTAATTTCGTAAGGCGATACCTTGAAACCTGTCGCATCTCTCCTGTATAAGTTCTAATGTTGTACATGTTGTATGTTCCAAGGGGAGCCACAATGGAGATAACACGCCCTTTGTCTTTGCCATCGATCTTCACGTAATTGTTTACACAGATGTTATTTATTGTTGAAGCCATTTTGAAGTCGTGACTATGCATAATCTGCAGCAACTACGGTAGCAGACGACAAAGGAAAAAATAAAAGGAAAATAGATACATGTTGCTATCTAAACTAAGTTCGGTTTATTTCATAATTACATACTACAAGACAATCACACAAATAAGGCAGGATAATTAAAGTGTTTGGCACGAGTAACAGGTCTGCATTCGATTGAAGCACAAGAAACTTATCAATGAATTTTAATTGAGACCAATTGAGACCCAAGGTCATCACCATGGAGTAACCAATCACAGGCTTGGAAATAGATCTCACACATATGTTTGATACCAGTTTTCTCACACGGGTTTCTACCCGTGAAGGTCCGGGTTAGAATGAACCTTCAGTTACCCATGCTTGTCGTAAGAGGCGACTAACGGGATTGGGTGGTCAGGCTCGCTGACTTGGTTGACACATGACATCGGTTCCCAATTGCGCAGACCGATGTTCACGCTGTTGACCACCGGATTGTCTGGTCCAGACTCGATTATTTACGGACCGCCGCCATATAGCTGGAATAATGCTCAGTGCGGCGTAAAACTAAACTCACTCACTCACTCACTCACTCACTCACACGGGTTTCTCACCCACGGGTGTGTAAGAAAATCAGATCACTGGAGTAATGCTGTATGTGGCATTCTCCCCTAAAGTATTTTGTGTTGACACGTCCATTGTAATAGGCAGTGGTGTGTTCATGCGTGTCGTGTTCTGTAAAGTTGAACAGACTGCGATATTATCTTGATCAAGAAATAGCTTTGAATTTCATATTTGGCACCATATGAATGTATGTTTTCTGTTCAATGTCCTACAAGGAATGCATCAACAGTTATTATAAGTGAACTAATGTTCCTTCTCGACATTACCTCGGAGGAAGTTAGATATCGTTTGTTATATTTCTGACACACATTTGTAATACCGTATTCACCTGGCTATGGCGTCGTTATAACGGTGTCCTTCCTACCGCAATAAATACCTCCCTCCCTCCCTCCCCCGTTTGTTATATTTCTGACACACATTTGTAATACCGTATTCACCTGGCTATGGCGTCGTTATAACGGTGTTCTCTCTCTCTCTCTCTCTCTCTCTCTGGTGCTTTAACTAGCACACACACGTGCACATACGTTTTCATGCTATATTTGGAACACACACAGGCTAATGAATACACATGCAGAAACAAACACACAGATACGAATACAAACATGAAAAGCGTACGCACACAAGCTATCTGTGTTACATTTGTATGTACAACTTCAGGCTTCGTGAGACTGTGAAAAGATCGTCGACATAGTTACTGAACAGAGCACACAGATTCATACGATCTCTGTTACGTATTCTACCATGACAGTTTCGAGTGAATTGGTTTGAATTTCCAAGGGAATTGTACTTATTATCACATAACGTAACATTCTGCATTCTCACCCAATTACGTAGGTTGTTTTTTTATTTTGAAAGGTATGTACTTTCCTGTGTTTACAAGTGGTAATTTTTTTTATTTTTTATGCATAATATTCTACCAAATGTAGTTTGTTGACCACATGCATGCAGGGTATGGCGCATATTGTCTCCTGAGGTCTTAAACAGTTACCCGGGTGCAAGTACGAAGCGGGTAGGAGCGTTACTTGAGTACTCGTCTAAAAAGAATTATCTCCCTTGTCATTCCACGTGTAGTTGTGTCAGTCGCAACATGGCAGAGCAATCACGCTCCAAAGTTTGGAGTTATTTTTAAACTAGATCATTACCAGTAGATCATTACTAATCAGTTTGAGAATACAACCTAGTACATGACGTTAATTACGTAAGAGCGGGTCCATTGTTTATTTCTTATTCAATGAGCTTCGAATATAACGTACGCATACACATAACAACACTTGAGATCATTATTTTTCAAAAAGACCACACTTCAATCGCTTAACATTCGTACCTGAAACAAAGACGCAGTCTCGAGGACGAGTACTCGAGTACTCGTGAGTAGTTGAAGGCGAGTACTCGAGTACTTTCAATTACTATCCGTTTCAACGCTATACAGTCTATTACCATAGTTGCATAATGTACAGACCAAATGCATGATAAGTCAGGCATGTTGTGTATCGAATTTACAACGGATGTGTGCGATGCTTGGTTTGCATATTCAATTCTAAAATAATAGACTCACCGCCAAAAGAAACGCGAATTGTGAAATCATGATATTTACAATAAGTGAGAACATGGCGCTTTTTCAAACAGCCTTTCTTTATCAAAAGATAACGATAACCCGAGAGAAAGCACTTAAGTGTATATTCTCCACATGACATAAAAATCCTCAATAAATCACATGACGCATGCCTTTAGGAGTTGTCCTTTATAGGGAAACAAACGTTAACGTCAATAACGGGTGTGACCTCCATTGACATCAGCAACATCTGCACATTTCCTCCTGCATGGTGTTTAAGATACGTCAAATGAACCTCCTGCGTTGACAACACTCTGTTGCAGATGCAGTAAACTGGACGTACTCGCTGTTGGTGAAAGTGTCTGTCCATCTCATCCCAGCGGTGTTCGATGTGATTCAAATTCAGGCTTAAAGCTGGCCAATCCATCGTCTAGATGTTGCCTGTGTCCGTCTTGATGTGTGCGTTCTCGCTCATATCTTGCTGAAAACATGATGATCTCTTTGAGCATAAAATGGGCGAATTACTGGTCTCAAAACTTCTTCCATGTAGCGCTAGGCAGTGACACCCCTACCACTTTGCCCACTGTTCTGAAACAAAATACATGTTGAACGTGACGTCCTCAGCTTATGGCACCCCCAAAACATGTTTAGTTGAGATGAGTTGGGCTTTACGTCACATCGGCATTATTCCAGCCATATAGTGACGAGAACAAGTCTGCATTAATATACATTGTAAGTACAAAGTGGTTTCGTTTCAAAGACACACATTCGTTACATTGTCATTTTGGAACAGAATGTCATAGCACTAAATTGAAAAGCAGGTAAATTCATTAGTGACATTACACAGTTAAAATTTATGATATAGATCAACTTCCCTCAGGTAGTTCACTATCAGATGAGCGCTCACGCTGGAGAACAGATCTTTCAGATTGGTTGCGTGATAATGCGAGTCCCTTGCAGATGTAAAGTCCACACAGTCAAGCAGAATATGCTTGACGGTGAAAGCTTCATCGCAGGAGAGACATATCGGGGGGTCCATCCCCATCCGTTTTTAGCAGATAGTCATGTGTAAATCGACTGTGGCCAATACGACATCGTCGTAAAATTACTTCATCACGTCTTGACTGGCATCCCAAGTAGGTATAACCGATTGTTGGCTTCAATTCGTGGAGTTTGTTTCTTCCTACTTGAGTGTCCCACCTTTTTTGCATCAGGTCCCGAGTATAGCGTCTGATAGTGGGTTTGAAATCACTGTACGGGATTAGCAGTGGAGATAGGGGCTTTTCAAGAGCTGCTTTTGCTGCAGCATCGGCCTTAGTGTTACCTGCTATGCCGATGTGACCTGGCAACCAGCAGAGGACGATGTCATATTGGCCAGTAGAAAGGTCGTTGTACAGTTCTAGTGTGTCCAGGATGATTGGGTGACTTGAAGTCACGTTTAGAAGTGCTTGAAGGCAGGATAATGAATCTGTAAAAACGATGAAGTTTTTGGACTGATTTTGCTGTTGAATGTAGGTCAAAGCTGAGAACACCAAGGGATTTGTTTCCGACCTTTTTGAGTTTGGTGAGGGTAAGATCGACCTGTGGTTTCACCATTTGCCATGGTGGTGAAGACAGAAGTCGGTATGGTGCAATGATGTTGAGATCAATTTTAGCTGCAGATATGTGTGGTTTGATCCTGATTCCAAGTGGTGGAACCAGGCTTGGCAGTTTAGGAAATAAGTTTTCATAGAGCGGGTTGAACACACAATTGTATGCTGGATTGGACTCATTTGAACGTAATTTAGTGATGAGAGTTTAATGCGGCGTGTGGAACCCACCCGAACCTGAAATTGTCTGTTATTTAAAAACTGAGGTATGAATTGAGGTATTCCAACCCTCAATCCAAACTCGTATAAATCTTTTAGGATACCATGTTTCCACGTTGTATCATATGCTTTTTCTAAATCGAAAAAGATAGATACGGTATGTTGTTTGTTGACAATGGAGTTTTTGATGAATGATTCGAGACGCACCAGATGGTCAATGGTACTTCGGTTTTATCGGAAACCACATTGGAGGTCACTGAGGAGGTTATTGGTCTCCAAGTACCAGATTAATAGATTGTTGACCATGCGCTCCATGGTTTTGCAAACGCAGCTAGTTAGTGATATAGGACGGTAGTTTGAGGGATCAGTATGATCGCAGCCGGGTTTTGGTATAGGGATGATAATGGCATTGTGCTACGAAGGGGGGAAGTGTCCAGATGTCCAGATGTCATCAAATATATTTAGGAGTGTTTCCAAGCCTGTGTCAGGGAGGTGTTTCAGAAGCTGATAATGGATTTCATCAGCTCCTGCCGCAGTGTCGTGAGCCTGTCCTAGGGCAGTACGTAATTCATGGAGGGAAAACGTTTCGTTGTAATCCTCCCCATTATCAGAGTTAAAATTGACTGGTTTCTTTTCCTGTTGGGTTTGGTATTTCTGGAACTGAGGGTTATAATTTGATGAGGAGCAGTGGTTTGCCAAAGTTTCGCCAAGTTTGTTTGCAATTTCAGATTTATTTGTTAGGAGGGAGTCACCATCTTTAAGGTTTTGACCCTTTGCCCATAATCTTTTGAATCATGTTCCACATCTTGGACATGGGTGTGTGGGAGTTGATTTTTGACACATATTTCCTCCATGACCGGCGTTTAGTTTGTTTGAAGGTACGTTTTGCCCTGGCATTTGTCATTTTAACAGCATTCAGGTTATGCACTGTAGGATGTTGTTGGAAATATTTTTCCGCCTTCTTCCTATTTTTCCTAGCTTGTTTGCAGTTTGTATCAAACCATGGTTTGCGTATGTGCGGGTTTGCAGAGGACTTTGGAATAGTTTTGTTTCCGATGGCATTTAGTACGTCTGAAAATAGTTCCATGGGGCCAGGAACATTCCTGAAGTTGTCCGGTTTAAGTTTTTCTGAACATAGGGTTTGGAATAAAGGCCAATTGGCCTTAGTAAAATTCCATCTTGTTGATGGTGGTTCATCCGTTGGGTTGATAGGTGTAAGAATTGTTGGGAAGTGATCGCTCCCACAAAGGTCGTCATGGACCGACCATTCGAACTCATTTAAAAGATTAGAATCTGTAAGTGATAGATCGAGAGCAGAGTATGATCCAGTGGCAGGATGGAGGTAGGTGTTTGATCCATCGTTGAAGATGCATACATCATTATTTGAGAGAAACTCTTCAAGGACCTTTCCCTTGCTATTTGTATCAGTACTCCCCCATAGTGGGTTATGGCCGTTGAAGTCGCCCATGATTATGCAGGGCTTTGGGAGTTGATCGTATAAGTTCTGAAGATCTGATAGGCGGACAGTTGAGGTGGGAGGGAGATAGAGGGAGCATAGTGTAAACCCTATGTTCAGAGTCATGCGGACAGCAACAGTTTGTAGGTTGGTGTTAAGTGGAACAGGGCTATGGAGGATGCCCTGCCTCACCAGGATAGAAGTGCCTCCTGTAGCTTTTACGCCGGGAGGAGAAAAGGAGTGGTAGGAACTGTACCGACGGCTGTCAAATTTATCAGTCCTTTTTAGGTAGGTTTCTTGGAGACAAAACGTGGATGGTTTGAAGTCTTGAATCAATAACTGTAATTGATTATAATTATTTTTTAGTCCTCTGCAATTCCATTGGATCATGTTTTGCGGATTCATGATGCTTCCACTGGTGACATGTCACGTGAATGTGAGAAAGCGTTTGATGAACTCCTATTGGTGTCTGGTGGAGATGGAGTTACCTCCATATCCAGAGGGCCAAAGGAGTTATGGACCTCGATGGGGACCGCTGAGGGAGAGGTGGCCTTTGGTTTTGTGTTTGGTGGTTGTTCGAGTTGCTTTAGTCTCTCTAGCCTCTTTTTTTCCCTTTTTCTGCGCGCAGTTTCTGTCTCTGGTTTTGGCATTTGTTCTGGTGTGTGTGATTCGGAGGTTTTGACTTTTGGCGTTGGAGATGGAGTTGCTGAGATGGGCTCAGTTGTGTTGAGTTCAGTTGGTTGAGAAGACGTGATCCATGTCAGGTCGGTCTGACATGAGATGGTTGCAGTAGTGATAGTAGGACGGGAGACAGCAGAAGAGTAGGTGATGGTTGAAGGGGCTGCAGTTAAACTTGCAACCCTCTTCTTTGCTTCGTGAAAGGAGATATTTTCTTTGTGCTTGATCTTTAGTATCTCGGATTCGCGTTTCCACACTGGACAGAACTTGGAAGAGGCCATATGGTTACCACCGCAGTTTGTGCACTTCACTTCCTTAGTACAGTCGTTGCCCTCATGCTTGTCACCACAGCGGTAACAAACAGCAGAGGAACGACAGGACTTGGATCCATGTCCAAACTTTTGGCAGTTGTAGCACCGGAGTGGATTGGGGACATACACCTCCACTCCAATGCTACAATAACCAGCTTTAATCGAGTCAGGGATGTTTGCTCGCGCGAATGTGAAGCGATAGGTGTTCGTTGGTTGAACAACACCGTCCTTTTTGAAGGTGAATCGTTTTACGGCTGTGACGGATTGCTGAGAGAGTTCCTTGACAATTTGTTCTTCAGTCATGTCAGACAGGCATCGAGCTCTGTCCCGTACAATGCCTCTACATGAGTTAAGGGTTTTGTGTGCTGAGACAGCGACCTTGACATTGACAAATTCTTTTATTTTGAGGAGATTCAAGGATTGGTGTTTCCGGGGTACATTCTATCAGGAGAGAGCCAGATCGGAGCTTTGTAACATTGGCAACCTCTCCGCAGATACCATCGATACCTTTGGAGATTGCAAAAGGATTCAATTGCAAAGGTTGCTTGTCACAAGCCTCAATGATCAGGAAGCGTGGCCAGTAGTCAGGTCGGAGGGGCGTACTCTCGTCAGACGAGGAATTGTCAGTATCCATGTGTCTTTGTTTTGAACCGGGGTATTGGGAAGCCATGTCGTGAGTGGTTCAGCATCCCCTCTCCCCACCCACCGTGGAGTGTCAACAAGGACGATCTTATATTGCAGCGGATCTCGAAGCTGCAAAGACCAGGGATAAGGGGGTGTTATGCTCCAGCGAATTTGACATGAAATGCTGTAGCTGCCTACCAGATTAAAGGTCAGGATGGTTCTGTCCATGACAATCAATTGGAGACGTACAGAAATCGGAGGTCAGCATCACCAGATTGGCCCATGAGCCACCGCCTTCTGTGCATGGGTCTGCGAGGCTGATTTGTTATCCTACCAAACGTGGTATTGTTTGAAACATTGGCTGGAACTTAGTGGAGTCCATTTCAAGCTTCAGGAGGTCATCGATCAAGGAAGGACCCATGATTATGCTCATGTGGGAGCCAATATGTATGCTACTTTGGATCCAAATGGTGGTGTGGATCTACGACAGTGGGAGAAAAATGAACAACTGGGAAGAGTGGTACCTACGGCTAAGGGTATCTTGTTGTCCCTTGACCAGTGGGAAGAAACTGAGAGACTGTTGTGATGTGATGACAGATTTCGTGCCCGAACTCAAAGACATGGTTCCCTGTCTCCTTCAAAACCAGATGGGAGCTTTAATGTGTTCCTTCTGTAATCCCAATGACTATGAATGTTGGAGTAACTGACTATTTTTCTATGGATGGAAGTCTCCCTTCAGTAATTTTCATTCATGCACATTACACATAGATAATCGTACCTTCAATTGTACTGAACAATATTACATGTATTCTAAGGCAATTTACTTTGGTGATCATACACTCGCAAGTCGTATTTTACAAGAGATTGTTCCGGCTAAGCAAAAACGTCTTGGGAGATGTGTGAAAGGCTTTACTCAGAAAGTGTGGGACACTGTCAGTCTTGATGTTATGACTAAGGCATTAATGGCTAAATTTTCCCAAAACAATGGCTTGAAACAGATATTGATTCAATCCTACCCTAAACCGTTAGCTGAAGATAGCCCTTTTGATAAAAGATGGGGGGATAGGAATTGATGTTTCTCATCCTGATATTGACAAACCCTGGAAATGGCTGGGGGAAAACCTGTTGGGAAAAACATTAATGTATGTCCGTGAAAGGTTGTTGTTGTTGTTGTTGTTGTAAATATTGTGCTTGATAACGTACCCGATGCTGATAAATGGACCCGCTTTTACATGCTAAGGGCTGAAGGGAAAGGAGATCCTTATCATTCTATAATCCGTGGAGGAGAAAAATCTGCCATGATGTCTGTCGATCGATATTTGGAACTGTATGACCCAGAGTGGAAGAAAGATAAACCAAAAGAAACTTCAGAGCAACCTAAGATTAATTTTGTTACCCCTACTCAACAAGTGGTCGACAGGCCAAGGCTCTTATTCAGATGTAGAAGAAACCTATAAAAGGGGCAACTAAGGCTGGAAAAACAGTTCCTCCCAGAAGCGCAAGCTGTACACATCTCAAAAAGGTGGTTCTGGAGATAACTTGGATACACCCACCAAAAGGAAGAAATAATGGCTTCATACACTGAAAATGTATCCGTTGAAGCTAATGCTGATGAATTTGATCTCTTCACCGTACCTCCTACCTACACATCGGTGGATAAACAATATTATATGACCTATAGACCTTCGTCTCAAATTACAACCGATTCCAGTCCCATTGAATTTAACATCTCAGGACAAGGGGTAGATTACATCGACTTGAGGAGAACTCAATTACAGTACAGGCCAAGATACTCAAAGCAGATGGAACAGACATTACAACAGATAAAAAAACAGCACCAGTCAAACTATGGCTTCAAAGTCTGTTCTCTCAAGTGGATTTGTCTCTCAATGGAAAACTCATTACGTGTTCGACCAATCTATATCCTTACAAGAGTTATATCAAGGTTCTTCTCAACGACACTACATCAGTGAAACAATCTCTACTACAGTCCCAACATTACAAAGATAATGCGGGTCATTTGGACGAAACCACTCCTAATGCATCCAACAAGGGTCTGTTTAAAAGATATGGATACTCTGAACATGGAACTGTGGATATGTGTGGACCTCTCTATGAAGATTTGATGGATTCAAAACGCTACTTGATTAATGGCGTGGATTTACAAATACGAATGTTCCGCACCCCAGCTGCATTTAATCTCATGTCTGGAGAAGACTCACCCAGTTACAAGGTGAAAATAGAGGATGTGTGAGGATGTGTAAGATTCGACTCAGCTCAGCCGTCACCATCAGTCATGCCAAAGTTCTCGCTCATCACACTGCAAAGTATCCTTTAACCAAAAGTGACACAAAAACTGTATCTTTACCCCAAGGACAGCTGAACTACACAGTGGATAATTTGTTTCAAAACAAGGTCCCCAACAAACTCGTAGTTGGTATCTGCAGAAGCCGTCAATGGAAGTTACACCAAATCTCCCCTTTAATTTTCAAATGTACAATCTCAGTTCTATTGTTCTTTATGTCGATGGAGAATCACTACCAGGGGAACCCCTACGAGTAACTGGTAAACAGTACATTGCAGCTTATAATACTTTGTTTGAAGGAAGAGCATCCAGAGGGTTGAACATCAACAGGTACAACTTTAAGGGTGGATATGCTCTGTATCAGTTTTGTTTAGAACCCTATCATTTGAAAGACGACTACTTGGATCTGATAAAAAGAGGAAGCGTAGGCTACACCTTCAGTTTAGCACAGCATTACCCGAGACAAGGAATCTGATTCTCTATTCTGAGGATAATCTCATGCTAACCGTGGATAACGCGAGAAATATATTGTACTGTGCACCATGAATATGCTACAATTGATGTGTGCCCTTGATGCGGATGGAATCACAAAACAGTTTAATGTTAAAATAGGTGCAGCAGACCAACTTCCAAAGAAAATCATCTCCTACCCTCGAGGTTTTATTGTCAATACACAACATTCAACACAACGAGGTCAGCATTGGATCGCTATTTGGTTACATTCACCAAATTATGGAGAATTCTTTGACAGCTTTGGAGAAAGACCCAGTTACTATCGAAGAGAATTTCAAGACTTTTTAATTAAAAATGGATCATGTTATGAATACAATACCAAAGTACTTCAAAGTAGTGACAGCTCTACTTGTGGGCTGTATTGTGTTTAGTACATTAGGATGAAGTGTAGAGGACATGTGTTGTATGACATTCAAAGCAGTTTCACTTCAAATACAATGGTCAATGATGACATGATGTATGACTATGCATCTAAGTATTTTAATGCATGTGTGTAAAAGTGTCCATACTATCTAGATTTAGTGATGGTAAATGTTCATGTTTATAGTGATGAGATAATGTACTTAGCAATAAACATAAAAGAAACACTGAAATTTAGCTAGCCCACAGAAGTCCCCTATCGGAGAAGGACGGTTGGGAGGTATGGCACTGTGTTCTGTTATGAAAACAAACAAACAACAAGACATACAATTTCATTTGTTTAATAGCTCCGTTCACATCAGTAGAACTATAGGTTAGGAGCAAACCATAGTGTACTTTACAAACACATACATACATTTACAATGTAATCCATTTAAAAGTATTTTTTTCCTCTGTTGAGCTGGTATTCCCAGAGGCTTAGGCTTCAGTGTCATTTCCGGTGTTTTGGAATTCATGTCCACTTGCAGCCGTTGTCTGTTGCCTATAAGTCCTTGAGGAATATGTATTTCTTTTAAGGCCTGATAGAATTCAGTCATTCCCTTGGGTTGTAATCGCTTATACAGATACTGGGAGTCTTTGAGTAAGTCTGCAATATGACTCCGTTGAATGACTTGACCCTTGTAGATGAGTACACCTTTCCGATTCCATGACAGTCTTTGTTCAGGATCACTCTGAATATGTCTCAATAAAGCAGCGCCTCTCTGTCTGTAAGGTTTAGGGAGCACACTCAGAATCAAGTCTGCATCCATGGGTTCTGATTCATCATCAATGGTGTTAGGATGATTCAAATGATTGTCATTGACATCTGATGAAGTATCCATTGCACCACCACTCAGTGGACTCGCATGATTTTTCAAGAGTCGCTTTGAATTTATCCATTGAACGCGAGTACCTGTTTTGGATATGCTCCATTACAAAGTCTTCAATAAAAAGGCCCAACAACCTTCAACACTAAACTAATGACAGCTACACTTTTTGACAGTAATTGTTTTTTCTGTGCCTTAGCTATGGTTATATTACCAAGAAAACGAAGCACTTTTCTGTGTTTTCTCAGTGCGTTCAAATTATGCTTTGACAGAGGAACATCTGAATGTAACAGATTATAAATAATCTCTGTCAATGTTTTTAACTGTTCATCAGTGACACTTTGCAACAGCAACTTCTTTTGAACAGGGGGATGTACTCTCATGCAAAAAGCGCAAGAAATATCCGTTCTGTCTGACTGTCTTTGACATAATGGTGTTTCTTTCAATGTTCACCACAATTTATACACAACAGTCTTGATCACTGGTGACTCACTGAATGAACATAGCAAACAAAGTCTGCGGTATTTATACTCTTGGTACATACACAACGGGATATTCCCCTGGAAAAATTCTGGTTCTGAGTCTCAGTTTATCTTCTACACGTGGAGACCACCAGGTATCCATATGGCTGTTTCATAGCATCTGTGTATGCATCTACGAGAACCCAAGCGCGTCCTGGAAATAACTGTCTTCCAAGTGTCATTATCTGCGAGGTATCGCGCGCACATTCTTGAATAAGACCAAGTACCAAGTGTTTAGGGCTATAGTTTGTGCTGACTTGCCTTGACCATACAAGTTCTGAGTAATAAATATTACACTAAGGCATCTATGATGACAACCTTGTGTAAATAATAGTTCCATTTCTTTAGAGCTTAACACTTGATGCAAAAGAGTCCATGTTGTCCATCAGAGGAAAACTGTTCAAAACCTTAATTTTAGCACGTGCATCAACGGTTCTGGATGGAAAGTATGTATTTCACTTTGAGGTATGCTTTATAAAGGATTGTGTAAAAAATCCCAGTTCAGTATTGACGCTAGGAGGTGTACACGCCACACAAACGATGCCTAGACTAACGACTGAGCAGAGGGGAATGGTCATTGAACAGTTGCACGGAGGTAGCTCTGCAACAGCTGTAGCCAGACAATATTGAGCTGTCATCTTACCACCATTACACGACTTGCCCAACATCACCAGGAAACCTGGGCTGTTGCTGATCGTCCGGACGGCCACGAGTGACTACTCATGTGCAAGATCGGTTCATCTCGGTCACTCATCTAAGGAACCGGTCTCAAGCAGCAACAGTAACCGCAGCCTTAGTTCAAGGGTCAAGGGGAACAGTGTCCAGCGATACGATTAGGCGTCGTCTTCGGGCTGCTGGAATACACTGCCGACGGCCATATGTGGGGCCAATTTTGATACGTCCACAACGCCAGCGACGTTTACAGCCCTCACACAGCAAGGGTGTTGATGGATTATCTGGCTCAGAACAACACGAACTTTCTTCTATGGCCATCTCTTTCCCCGGATATGGCTCCCATTGAACATTCTGGGACGAAATTGGACGTATGATTGTTGCAGGTACACAGCCACTCACACTTGCACAGTTGGAACAGAGATTGGTGTTTGAGTGGAACCACTCAGGCGCGTAGCAAGCCATTTTTTTGTGTAAGCCCGATAGGCTCCAAAGCTTTAGGTTCATTCTCCACTAAACGTGCATTTAACAGATAATGGCATCGCCTTGGGATAGTTATAAAATGTTTTGTTGGTAATCAGCAATTGATACTCCAAAGTGTACCTTATGACATGACAGTGTCAGAACATGTTTAACAGAAGTTATAGAAACTGATTTTATTTACTTTCAGGCTCTTAAATGTGCCAGTTTTACATAAATATGCATGTCGCTAGCCAACAGAGCAGTAACAATTATATATGTCATATTCGAAATAGTGAACAGATTTTCTTAATATTAGATCTTAATGTTGACTCGATAACATAAGAATATATTTAGTACGATTCCAATACTTTAGTATGTCAGTGTTTTTCAAGCCAGGCTCAGAGGTAGGTGTCGCCAAAATAATTGACAGATACGTTACCTAAAATCATGTTGCATTATGAAATCAAAATTGAAGGTTTATAACAATAATTAGAATTTCATCTCAACCACAAATGAATAGAAAACAATATTAATAATCAGTGGATTGACGCACGCTTTCACAATATTATGTTTTTTGAGAGAGTACTCTCAACTGTAACAAGTACGCGAAAATATCAACAGATACGTTACATATGTTGGAATGAATCGTCCTACTTTCACCGACTCTCATACTTGACCATCGTGCATGGAGTTTGGTGAGTAGTCTGGGAGTTATGGCCCTTTCTGGCTTTAACTGTTTGTCCAACACATCTCAATACATGTTATGTCCAACAGATACGTTAAGAACAGATATGTTACCAATACGTTACCACCGTGTCAAAATTTGAATTTTCCACGTTAAGAACTCAAGTTTGACCTGATAATTAACGATGTTTTTATCACAGAAGCATTTCTGGTTAGTAGGAAGGACGCATGAGAAGGAACGTCCCCAATCTGAAAGGTATGTATTTATTGTCCATGCAATCTTGTTTCGTCGCCAGTCTAAACATTGTAAAAACATGCTATATTGGGTTTTTGTTATGTTAACTATTTAATGCAAAGTTTATTTATAAATTGCGATTATAATTAGCTTACTGTATAAACATGCATTGATGATTTACTGAAGTCTTTCATAGTAACGTATCTGTTGCATTTGGTAATGTATCTGTTGCACATTTTCAGCTGCACATTCTATCAGATTTCACTAACTTCACTAGATGGTAAAGCATAAAATTCTAGTTTTAGATAACCATCAACGATTCCTAAAGTCTAAATGGGGTTTTAATTTCAAGTGCAGACAGTCATGGCCAAAACAGGGGTCGAAATTAAAAAAGCCTATCGAGAACGCAAGAAGAAATCTGATGATAACCAACGTAACTGAACCAGACCCTACAGCTACTACAGTACTGCAGCATTTCTCGTTGTCAGTATCAACCCCATCAGTACCACCTCTTCTTAGAAAGAGTAGCTGCACAATACAAAGCGCTCCATAATCTGAAAAAAAAATTCCCCAAGGACATGCCGTGATACAGATGGACTTTGCGGAATTTATATGCTAGACCATGGATGAAATTCAGTCGGCATACTGGAATGCTACAGCAGCTTCATTATACCGAGTTGTTGTTTGCTTCAGGAGTGACACAGTTTATTGAGTTTAGGTTTACGCCGCACTCAGCAATATTCCAGCTATATAGCATCAAGAGTGACACATAAGAATTTGGTCTATGTGTCAGATGTCAGCTATCATAATGCTAATGCTGTGTACACCATCTTGCAGAAGCTGATACCTGAATTAAAAAATTTCTATCCAAAGCTCGCGGATATCCAATACTGAATTGATAGTCATCTTCCCAGTAGTACAGAAACAGGTTTATGTTCAACACCATTGCAAAGCACACGGAATATATTGACAACATGCGAGCCAGATGGAATTATTTTTGGTGTGGACATTGTAAAGGTCCGTGTGATGGGATAGAGGGTCATCTAAACGTATGGCAGCACATGGTATCAAACAAGGCATAGGTACAATTCAGGATGCCCGTAATCATTACAAATGGCATCTGAGAATGAGAAATAAATCCGGTATATTTTCTACTCTCGGGATGAGTATGATGCTGCAGCTGCCTAATTGCCTCACTGTAATTTAAAACAGTCCCTGGAACTGTGAAGATTCATGTTGTACAGTCTTCTTGAGACAGGGTTATCTTTGTTCGAGAGACATCTTGTTACTGTGACAACTGTCTGAACTGGAATCAACCATGTGACGGATGGATTGCCCATGAGCTGACACCAGTAACAACCAACGTAACTGAACCAGACACTGCAGCTACTACAGACCTACAACAATCCACTCAACTCAACAATCCACATTATCAGATACACTTGGGGTTCTGCCAAAAGATACCGAGTTTACATCTATACATGTCTAACACCGCCCAAATGTGGGGGGTATGCTAGCTGTGAAGGATGATGATGACTGGTTTCCAGGACACGTGCTTGAGGTTGATATGGAGGATGCAACTGCCTCCATATCCTTCATGGCAAAGAAAACTGTTCAAGGTAAAATCTGACTGCAATGGCCAGACCATCGTGATGCCATCTGGTGTACATTCCATGATATAATCATGCCAGTTGTAGTAACGTCCCTTGGGCGATTCAGAAAGTATTACAAAATGGCACCAGATCTTGTTCAGTCCGTCACAAATGCCAAGACCACTATGTAAACAGATACGTTGCTGATTTCAGCTGCTGTTGTATCCGTAAGGGTTCACTGGTTTTGGTTTAGTTGTATCCTGCGTTGATCTCCTTCATGTTAGTTTAAAGGTTAAAGGATTGTTAGTTTATATATGTTCGTTTTATAGTGAACCAGACACGTGACAATTTGACTCTTGGTGAAAATAGTTTCTTGGAGAGGTTACGGTAATATATTTTCATCTTTCTGTTCTTTGACCATATTGTGCACAGACAAATGCCTCATCTGGAGAAATATGTACATTCTTGGTTCAGTTCCCTTTTTTATGAAGAAAATGTTATGTTTGTAATCATTGAATAAATAGAGGAAGCTGTTTGTTCTTTTCACCCAAACACTGTTTGGCATACTTCAAAGTACAACATTTACCCACTGGACATATGTTTTGTACTACAAGAGGTATCAACAGTTCAATAAAATACATCAATATCTGATGTGTGCATGTTGTTTTGTATATAGTTCTCTCAGCTAACAAGTGATGTAGTAACGTATCTGTCCATACACAAAAAGGGGTATATGAATGTTGACGACCATAAAAACCAGCACAAGCTTCGCACAGTCCAGCCACTTCAGAAACATGTTCCCCTGACGTTACTCTGCAGCTTGCCTAACCAAATTGTAATCTATGAGACACTTTATTTCTCAGCACCCACACCCACCTATATGCACGTTTAGCGGAGAATGAGCCTTTATATTTAGATAGTATTGAGGGCTTGTCCAACCTTCTTAGCAACAATCGTGTTAAAGCCCGGGCTTTTCTTCAATAATGGTAGCTACGCCCCTGCTTGCCCCAGGCATTCTTTCAGACTCTAGTGAACTCAGTGAGGCGACGTTGCACGGCCTGTGTGCAAGCTCAAGGTGGCTATATGCTCTACTAAAGAGACGTTCTGGAGTATCTCATTTGACAGACTGTGATCAATTTGAACTTATTCAATGTCAACTTTCGGCTGTTAAATTACCAGTGTTTTCTATGGAATAAATGATTAGACATAATTTTGGTTGTCTTCTATTTAAAAACTTGACAAAAAGCCAGACTTGCGTTTCTTTTGCTGTTCAGTATATATAATAGACATTAGTTATCCATGTATAAGGACAAAGGTCCATGGATTGAGTCTGACCGCTTCAACAGTCAGCCAGTGGATCATTTCATGTTCGGCCCAAATGCTACATGTTAATGTGACACTTATTTCTGTACAAAAACCTATGATTTGACCAGTTTCAGTATAGATGTAGTACTACACAGCCATCTAGTCACCTGAGGCGATGTTATGAAATAGTATTACACAGCCATTGATATGCCCAAATATTGACGGGCGGTGGGTAGCCTCAGAGTTAAACCGCTATTTCGTCCACGCCGAAGACCGGGTTCGATTCCCCATATAGATGCAAATTGTGAAGCCCATTTCTGGTGTCATCGCCGTGATATTGTTGGAATAAAAGCGGCGCAAAAATACACTCACTAACTGAGCCGAGTATTGACAGAGTATTTGTCAAATGCTTCACCGTTCTTAGCTAAAGTTTGTGGCAGATGAAATCAAGTTTCTTAGCGGATAAATATGAATGGGTCACAGTTTGTGCTCTTTGACATGGTAAATTATGTGGATACCAAGAACAACAGCTTTCCTGCTTCCGGTCTACCAGCGATGTTCTATTTTGCGTCAATTAGTCTGACATCTTATTTGAACAACTGAAATTGATGATGTAGCAGTCCACCCCGAGTCAGATTTGCAACCGACATGCATGCGGATTTCAACGAACTGGTACATTTCTCACACATGCACACCTGCCTTGGATATGAACCACTATCTAATATCGCAATCGCGGCACATGATCCAGGCTCCCTAGGTGAGTTCATGACACAGTACTACACAGCCATCGTGACTCCCAAGGTGAGTTCATGACACAGTACTACACAGCCATCGTGACTCTCTAGATGAGTTCATGACACAGTACTACACAGCCATCATGACTCCCTAGGTGAGCTCATGACACAGTACTACACAGTCATCGTGACTCCCAAGGTGAGTTCATGACACAGTACTACACAGCCATCATGACTCTCTAGATGAGTTCATGACAAAGGACTACACAGCCATCATGACTCTCCAGGTGAGTTCATGACAAAGGACTACACAGTCATCATGACTCTCTAGATGAGTTCATGACACAGTACTACACAGCTATCATGACTCTCTAGATGAGTTCATGACAAAGGACTACACAGCCATCATGACTCTCCAGGTGAGTTCATGACACAGTACTACACAGCCATCATGACTCTCCAGGTGAGTTCATGACAAAGGACTACACAGCTATCATGACTCTCTAGATGAGTTCATGACAAAGGACTACACAGCCATCATGACTCTCCAGGTGAGTTCATGACAAAGGACTACACAGCCATCATGACTCTCTAGATGAGTTCATGACACAGTACTACACAGCCATCATGACTCTCAAGGTGAGTTCATGACACAGTACTACACAGCCATCATGACTCCTAAGGTGAGTTCATACACAGTACTACACAGCCATCATGACTCTCAGGTGAGTTCATAACACAGTACTACACAGCCATCATGACTCTCTAAGGTGAGTTCATGACACAGTACTACACAGACATCATGACTCTCTAGATGAGTTCATGACACAGTACTACACAGCCATCGTGACTCTCTAGGTGAGTTCATTACACAGTACTACATAGCCATCGCGGACTCCCTAGGTGAGCTCATGACACAGTACTACACAGCCATCATGACTCTCCAGGTGAGTTCATGACACAGTACTACACAGCCATCGTGACTCTCCAGGTGAGTTCATGACATAGTACTACACAGTCATCGTGACTCTCCAGGTGAGTTCATGACACAGTACTACACAGCCATCATGATACACTCTCTTTCATGTGTTTTTGCATATTGCCTAATAGTTGCCTGTCAGTATCTGATAGCTTATAGTTTCAACAGTTATGTTTCAGCAAAGATAACAGAGTTTCATAATCACACCTCTCTAAACCAGACTGCCCAAACAAGCACAAAATCATTCACTGGTTAGCTGATGATCAAAGAATCACATATGACTGAATAGGTAAATGAAAATGTAGGTGTGTATATAAACAATGCTGAAATCTGGAGGCATGGTGAGGCTGATTCATATGAATCTGAAAATAGTGTTTGTATACGATAAAATACATTGTGAACGGTAAACCAGTCAGTTGGTTCAATAAATGCTGTTTTGACGTATGCCGTTTTAGAATGATCCCGTTCTTGGAAGCGATATTACTTCCGTGTTAAGGCGACAAGTTACAGCGCTTCATATAATTGGTAAACATGTTGTGATGTTGCCATGCACAGGGAAACAAGGTTTTTGTTAACAATAAAAGATACCTATATTTAGTGAGAAACAAAATTTGTTTCTTTTGTGGACACTATTATCCTATAACAAATGATGGGTCATTTTGTGGGACAAGGAAGTGAGTTATTCACAATGCTTCCTTTGAAGAACTATTTGCGTCAAATGTCAGGATGTCGTGAGAAAATGCATTTGATTGACTTCTCGGTTCTCTACCTCATCCTGATATCAGTTTCATTGTTCCTTGTAGATTCTGTCCTGAAAATGAACAATCTTCTCGAGTATCAGGATAAGTGATGCCAATATTTAAAAAATACAAAGTTACACCCAGCTGTAGTCACTACCATTTTTAAAGTTAAAAAAAATCCCCTTATGTTTTGACTATCTTTCATTCATTACAAAAATTGAAACAGGTAAAAAGGTAAAACGGCAGAAAACCAAACTGGCTTAAAACAAACCATGGTCTGGTGTAAACAGATGATATTATCTGGCAAAAAGTCCACCATACTTTCTCCACTACATTACTAGTGACTAGCATGGAAAAGCTTTCTAAATATAATGCTTAAATGAATTTCTGAAACCGACTTAGTCGGTAAATTTGAATATTTTACAGCTGTTTATCGTAATAACACATCTTCGACATCCGTAGATGAGTGTAGGTATAGTTGATTTTAATAAATTAGTGTTTGATAAGCTTCCAATCATCGCCATGTGAACACATCCAGTACCAAAACATCACATTATGACATCTACATTTACCAAACTGTCAGTCGGAGCGAAAGATGTTATAAATGTGATACAATTTAATGACATAGAGATGGAATAATAACTGATAATACTGAAAACCTGATACAAAAATATAAAATAAATACACAATAATTACTAGTCAACACATCATTTGAAAAAGTTCATTGTAGGTAACGAATTTACACTCGTTATGTAGCTGCAAAAGTATAGGACTTGTTTTGAACTAATCAATGTGTACAACAGTGTAAAGCCGAATCATATATAGATGGTCTACTCCCATTTGTGAGAACTCCCAGTTGTGAGACTCCCAGTTGTGAGACAGTGGAGTAGGTAATAAGCAAAGAAAACACACCTTACTCCCCTATCTGATAGAATGGATTAACCCCAGCTAATTATGGATTAGCTATTTAACTGAATCTTGTGGAGGTAACCTAATCAAACTCTAAAAGATGAAGTAATTAACCTACTCAGATAAAAAGCCGAATCATATATATATATATATATATCAAAACGCTACTCATATTTTAAACTCTACATTTAGTATTTCTAAGGATTCATTGTCTTACATAATTTACCCTGGGATATTTTAATCCATACTATCAGTAATCAGTGTTAATTAGAATATGTTTACGCGTAATGTTAATGCATTTCTAAGTTCATTAAAAACAACAATTAACACGAATTGATTTTTCTTTTTTTTATTATTTAGAGAGGCTATCACAGCGTTGCGCAATAACAAATACGTACATAGAAACATAATAGACACCAGTCTTTGTAACGTGACACAACCGTTGTCATTGTTCGTGCATGAGGCTAACTGCACAGTGCTTCAGAACTAAGAAATCATGTTCACAGTTAGGCAGATGCGGTTGTCCAACAGTGACAAGCGTTCAGAGAAGGAATCCCTCTTTCTGAACTCAGCCATCAATGGTTCCTTCGTTGTGCTTTTAGCACATGTATCAAAGGTATAAGTTCGGCAACCCGCATTCGATTTACTTCCTTGTAGGCCAGCCTGTGGAAAGATTAGAGTTTTGTAGGTGATAGTTCGGCAAGAAGATAAGCGTTCTTGAATTTTGACACAATAGAATTTCTAATGTTCTTCCTTGTTGTAACCTGAATGCGTGAAGTGTGGATAGTACTTGCTGTTTAAGATAAAAGGGGAGATAACTACTGTTGCGATACATGTCCTTGGCCTATTTACCCTTGTGTTACTTGTATTACAGTGCATATATTTCTTCATACATTTTTATATTTTTCACAAATTATTCATAACAAAGAATATCCGTATACGTGCAAGTCGCAGTGCATAGTGTGTCTTGTTTATAGCCCCGCATGTCAAGCGCAGTAGTAGGCAATTAGCAAACGCATCCACACCAACCTTAAACTAATTAATCAAAGATGAAGCTAGCGAGCTGTGTCGGCCCCGGCCTTTCTTCTCGAGTACACCCCTTGGCCAAGTGCAGATAAGTAGTCCCATCCCAGCAGGAGCATGTCTACCACCAACCAAGTCGTAATCTAAAATCAACTTTTGTTGAACAAGATCGAGATAACCATCATGCCATCCTCTTTGTCCTGTCGTAAATGCCATGGTCAAGCGCTGACAGATATTTTGTTAAAGGTCACATGCAACGTAAAACACAACTTTGCAGGTTCTAATACCTTTCGGTATGGACATACCGAAACAAATCGTCAAAATTGCAAATTCAACTTATAAAGTTGAAAAATAACGCGATGAAAAAAAACGCGCGAAATCGGAGTTCAAGCGTTTCACCAATTTTCCCCAGACTTTTCGGGGAAAACGGGTTTCAACAGCTGGGCTGCGCTCATAGCACGTGCGCAAGTAAATAGGTTCGCGCA
Source organism: Haliotis rubra (assembly GCF_003918875.1). Taxonomy (NCBI): domain Eukaryota; kingdom Metazoa; phylum Mollusca; class Gastropoda; order Lepetellida; family Haliotidae; genus Haliotis; species Haliotis rubra. The sequence continues at coordinate 11,349 of NW_025764986.1, read as the reverse complement.
GCTTGGAAGCGGGTTGTCGGGTGAATACCCGGTGAAGGCTTTGGTGTGAGCTATTTTTCGAATGTTTTGTTGATATCTCACAGGCGCGAGCTTTGTATATGTTATGACAGTAAATTAACTGTTTATATAATTTTATTTGTCTATTTCACCACACGTTCTTCTTACCTAGTCACTTTCTCAGTTCGATACTTAAAAGCAATGTCAATTTCTAACTGTGATATAGATATGTCGTTGTCACAGACAAAACTCAATGTCTTGTTTTATTGACACCTGTGTGTCTGCCTGCCTGTCTGCTAATGACAATTTTCAATACACAGCTGCTATCACTGACCACATGCAATTTGAACTTAACACCAATCAGGCTATACACCATAAACAAAATGCATTGATTTATGGCCCGAGTTCGGTCTCTGTCACATTATGTAATTACACAGACAGGCAGGTGTGATACTTGAACACATGACATGTTATGATGTCTGTTGATTGCAAAATGTTATACACAAAAAATGAGCATGTATTTACAAAACCCAACATCTCTATATATATACACACAATAGCCGCGTGAAGGCATCTGCAAATGAACCAGCCGCTACATCTTGAGTGCACACCCAGCCGCTCTGACTGGGTTCGGTATCCCGCTGCTTCGCTTCTTGGGAAGTAAAACCGGCACACAATTTTTGCACTTTTCGATTTATGATTGCACGCTTTATAATTTTGTTTATATATTTTTTCAGTAATCAGTAATTAGGAGATAAACCTATTGTGGGAAAATCAGAGGTATATAACGAATTATAATAGTTTAAATTTCATTTAAAACCGAACGCCAGAGCGGAGGTTTTAAATGAACAATTTAGAGCTATTTTAATTTCGCTATATATACCTCTGATTTTCCAACACAGAAGGTTTATCTCCATTCTACCATGACAATTTTATGAACAATTTCAGGTGGAGCTCTTTTTGGTTACGAGTCAATACGGAAGCCGCCTCGCATTCCAATCTCAAGTGGTATCGCCTCAAACGGGTGTTTGGTGGCAAACCGCCAATGACTAACAAACTCCAGATTCAGTAATAACAAATCACGCTTTTGTTTTTTCAATGCATCAATCACCAATCATTAACTGATAAGTTGGAAAACATATATCAAATAAGTTTAAAAGCTTGGTTCACATTTGAAAATTCCAATCAGACCCTTTCCCCACCAGAATAGTGGCAGCAACCTCATGGCCTTGACCTTTTCTCGAAGTCATTGTTTACATTTGGAAAGATGCTACAGGAGAGCCACTGACAGTTTCATGCAAAGGTTAACCTGATTGTATGACTGAGATAGTCTTTGATATCTAATTACTGGTACTGGTACAAAATTTAAGAGTAGGGCTTTTGCTGTAACGAAGTCCGTGGTTAAAATCGAATTTAGATACTGTTGAATTTTGCTTCTGTCAACTTGACGATTTCACGCGACCTCTACGCCTGCGTCGCATACAGCTGTGGTGACTCTTACACACTCATGTGTGTACTTTGTGCTCAAATTCGATTCTACGGATATTATTTTCTACATTTTGGAAAGTGTTTTGTGACCTAGTGGCTTCAAAGTGTAGTGAATTCAAATTGAATCGGATTGGCTGGCATGTTCAAGCGAGTCTGTTGACAAAGAGCCAGATTTGTGGTGATATTCGAAAAGGATGGATCAGGACACGAGGGTGTACCTCTGGCATAAACACGGTAAGGTAATTAATTATACTTTAATAGACTACTTTAGATCAAGCAGTGTAATGGATAAGAGGGATCATGACTAAGCTAAATAACTTTTTCAACGATATTATACATTTAGAAAAAAATATGTTGGGCTAAACAGAACGGTTTGCAGATTCTGTAGATCTAATTGTGTTTTACTACCGCTAAATTTGAAACAGTACAAATTTCAAAATATCATTTTGTTTGAATTGATAACCCAACTGTTTATTTATGTGGACGGAAGGCATTAAAATGTCTTCGGCGCTCGATGTTAATTCATCCTCCGCTACTCGATCAAGATCAGTGGCTTATATCGCTGACTAAAAGCTGATAATAAATTTAACACGGAAAGGAAATTATGCAGCAGTCTATTGCTGGATCTATTCTGACATAACATAGAATCAACGTGAAACATATTTGTTTTTGCTGAATTTTATTCGAAAGCAGACGATGTTTTGATCTTGTTCGACTGAATATTTGTTTCCATGCTTTCGAAGTACTTTTGTATGTATAAACACCTATTGCTGTGATTTACGCAAGTAGTGAGTCGTGCCCGTCATCGCTAAATCCATCTTTAAAGATATATGTGTAATTTCCGACAGTAAAATCGCCGTAATTTATCGATGCATCGGTAGGTTGTTCGGTGTCCGCCATGTTAGTGGGCAGACAAAAATAGTGCATTACCGTAAACCATGTATGATTGCGCACGGAAAACAGAGACCTGTATAACGTGATTATATACCTCTGAATGAGTTTAATTAACCAATCACAATCCAGTGTTTACTGAAGTCATGGTAGAATGTATATTATATGTCATGAATAAGTGATAATTTGGTTTTAATTATGTTTGATTTTTTGGTTGCATGTGACCTTTAAGCAGCTGGCGCAAACTGACTGTGGCTACACCATAAAGAAAATCAAACCTTGTTAGGTAATCATCTTCTTACCACCTACCTCGTATAGTATACTTTGCCACCATAGGGTAGATAATGCATATGGAAACTTCAACTTTATAGAAACTTGATAATGACAAACGAAAGCAGAGCTGTGGGGGTATAAAATCCTGGGTTCTTCCATCTCAGGCACACTTGCTGCTTGAATAAACCAAGGAACCTCATAGCTCTGCCTCCTTTCTTGTTTCAAGGTAAGAAACATTTAAACTTTATTCTTGTTTATGTTTCACTTGTTATTTCTTTGTAATTATCGTCTAGAATATGTTAGAGTTAGGTTTGAAACATTCCTACGATATTGTATCACTTTTTAAATACCTATCATTGTAAATGCTAGTTCTAGATAACCGATAATTCTTAGGCACTATCCAGGATATTTATTTATGCACATTGCGCCGTGGGCTCCTCAAGTTTATGTTTTTCATGTACAAACTAATATTTCTTTCTATGTTTCGACACACGCAGTGTATTCCTAGTCTTTGTCTTGTTTTATTCATTTGGCGTGTTAGATCTGTATATGCAGGTTAGATTCTCGCTCAGTAGCCTAGAATCTAGTAGCTTAGTCACAAAACAGTTCCGAGAGTTTATACAATCATTTCCAGCAAAGACGGTTGTATGTATTTTACTATAGTCCGACATCAAATGATATTCGTGGTAGATTTACCTTCTCAGATACCACCACATGATAGGTATAACAGCCAACATTTGTGTTTTGATATTTCACCAACACTATAAGAATTTGAATAATGACGCTCCGCTCCGCGATGCAGTTGTATACCGCATAAAAACAGTTTATATGCGAATCACACTCACGGTAATCAGTAGAAAATGGTATTGTCTACTCTTCATATTACCAGAAAATATACATTCAAACTGTAGTTTGCAATTACAGTCTTCGCTCCAGATTTGTTTAGCTCTGCAATTTAAGAAATACGCCAGAGCCAGTGACAACAGCCGGCCCTAGTACATTATTACATTATTCATTTAACTAAGTTACTGTCTTGTTTTGTAAAGCACAAAAATGTAGCACTACAGCATTACATATATTCTAGGTCATGGCTTAACTCCGCTTATGTCGAAATTGCACATTGCCAATAGCAACACCACCGGGCCGAAATACACTTTGCACCGTGAGTCACCCAAATAATTCATGATAAAACAAGCTTAAGTAGTAGTACTCTAACTAAAACTAGGCCTTCTGTCCCCCGTGATTTACAACACTTTATGTCTCTCTAATATCACTTACCGTGATCTACTGAAATTATTGTATTGAGAAAATAAATGTTATCATTACAGTTAGAATGCGCACAGTCAATACCGTGTTAAATGGTATATGTCAAATCTGAGCACTTCACAAGCATCGTGATTTGCTCAAGGCATGTATGTTGATAACGGAAATTTACTTCTACACTAGTCATAAATCGCTACCGTAGTTAATGCATTGCCGCCACATACCGTAATAGCTGTAAATTCCTACCGTGAGTCAATACATTGCCGCTAACATACCTTAATAATCATAAATTCCTACCAGAGTTAACGCTAATAGGCACTACATACCGTGAATTGTCATAAGTCGGTATCAGAAGTTAACGATTAGGGCTAACATAACGTAATAGTCATAACTCCGCACAGCAGTTAATGAACTATAGGCACTACATGCTGTAATTAAACTGTTGGGCCCACTCAGTACTTTTGTTCTTGCAATTGTTGTTGATGATTGCTATCCGTCAGGTTATGTTATTTATCAGTACCGAAGTTACTCAAGGATAGGTTGTGTTATTTGTATTATGTTTCTGTAAGCAGTTACCGTGACATGCCCTGTTGTACCACACTTTGCTTATATTACCGACTTAGATATAAACTGTATTAGGATATCACTGATTATTATTTCTATTATTGTATGTCATTATTATGTATGAACTGATGTATATTGAATGTCATGCAAGGACACTTGCTTGAATAAACCCTGGATCTCACAGCTCTGCCTCCTTCTTGTTTCAAGGTTTCAAGGCTTGCTCCCCTATAGCTAATTCCCTAAATCGAGGCCTGACAGCACCTTTAGCACACCTTTAGCGCTTAAAGGTCGCCCTAACGGACACAAAAGCAAAAGCTGTCTTAATTGGTGGAGAATCTGATACGCTTGAATCAAAGTTGCAGGCTCTTTGTGTTTTTATGCAGTTTTAGCGATTTAAAGTTGACGCTTTTACTGTTTCAGTAGCCGAGGTATTATGTTTGTGTTGCTATTTCCACGATTAATGTGGGCTTTTCTGCATTTTTCTGCACAGTGGGAAAGTTTTCTTTGGTAGGCCTGACTGTGTCCTTTTCCAAAACTTTCACATGCCCAAATTGTCAACAACAAGCTGCATGCTCCAGTAATTCTGAGGCAGAAGTGAAGAAGAATGACAAATGTTCAAGTTTTGGGAGACATCTGAAACACTGACAACAGACCAGTATCAGGTTTTAATGAATTACTATAGTAGTTTAACATGTTCCACACAACAAGTCATCACAAAGTCACACTTACACACAACCCTTTACAGATGTGTACAGCCTATGACATTTACTGAGACACTCACTATCCTGTAGATATTAGTGGATCATGCATTTCTAGTACAGCCCAAAAAATACATCAGGCCAAAATGACAAGGAACAGTTGTTGATGTCAAAAGGTCATTCTTAACATTCCATGCATGCATTATTTCCAAGCAAACACAAAACATGTGGCAGTCATCAAAACATCAACCTGGTGTGTGTGTGTGTGTGTGTGTGTGTGTGTGTGTGTGTGTGTGTGTTGGTGTGTTTTGGAGAAATACTAAACTGTTTAAGAGGTCACCAGTGAACACTAATATGCCAGAGCTATCCACGCCAGTGAATTGTACTCTGTGAATTTAAAATCTCTATTTCTGTCAAGCATTTTCAGAAAAGTGTCATTTAGTGAGTGAGTGAGGAGTGGCGGGGACACCCATGTGGGAAATGAAACCTGAGTCTTCAGCATGACAAGTGAAGCACTAGGCTACCCCCACTGCCCCCGAAAATGTTTCAGTAACATACACAATAGCTGCTACAGTGGAGTAGTGTTGTAGCTTGATGGTGTCTCCTGTTTTAAAACTATTTTCACACTCACTCTATATTAATTTATAAAATGTCCTCATTATGCATCTTTGCAATCTGTTTTGTGACCATGCAGGCTCAACATGTCCCTTCCTCCCTTTAATTGCTTATTTCCATGGTATGTTTTATATCTATAACAAGTTGTGGCTTAATTAACTCATTGCTCACATCTTTGAACAATTTTTTAAATTTTCATGATATAAATTTAAATCCCATAATCATATTTTTAATGCTTGCAATTTACAACAAAACACTTTGTTAAGTATTGTCCTCAAATATTTCTATGTCCTGAATATTTATATATGCTTACATACAAACTGTACCAATCAGCAAACCTGTTTTAGCCAAGTAAACTTTTTATCAACCCTCGCCTGCTTGTGTTGTGCATTTATTTAGCCATTAAATTATCAGTATCAACATATCTTCTAGTTGACTTGTCCAGCATACATAGGAAAGCTAAAGGCACATTAATCACAATATATATATCCTTAATTCTTCTTTTGCTGCGGATACACAATGATGACTGCAATCATAAGAATTCCCACAAAGTGCTGAACACTACAATTAAAGTGATGTCAACTATTGATAGAGTGGTTTGCTTAGAAATGTGTCCTGTGGTAACAGGGCTAGTTGCTGCAGAAAGGCTTGATGCAGTGGTTGGGCTTGATGTACTGGATTGGCTAGATGCACTGGATACGCTAGGATGCACTGGATACGCTAGATGTACTGGATAATGCTTAGATGCACTGGATAATGCTAGATGCACTGGATAATGCTTAGATGCACTGGATAATGCTAGATGCACTTTGATACGCTAGATGCACTTGATAATGCTAGGGATGCACTTGATAATGCTAGATGCACTGGATAATGCTAGATGCACTGGGTAATGCTAGATGCACTGAATACGCTAGATGCACTGGATAATGGTAGATGCACTGGATACGGTAGATGCACTGATAATGCGTAGATGCACTGGATAATGCTAGGATGCACTGGATACGCTAGATGCACTGGATAATGCTAGATGTACTGGATTGGCTAGATGTACTGGAAGGGCTAGATGTAGTATCTGCAATCGCACAGAGAAAATACTTTCACTGTTGGAAATTAATTGGATTAAGATCACATGTGAACTGTCATCAGTGGTTAAGAGATACCATAAGTGTTATTTTGCAATATTAAGTCACTGACTTTGGTTTTAACTGACCCAAGTAATAATAACCTTTTTTCTGTTTTATGCAAAGCCATATTCTACATCACCACAAGTAATGTATGTACAGCTATCAAACTACTCTGTCCTTTGAACAAAGGAGATAATTCTAGGATATACAACTTCAAAATTTCAGTGAATGTGAAGTTTTGGTGAAGATACTAACAACATTCCCAACTAAGACTGGCTAAAAGATCAATAATAGGGAATATCATCAATGTAAAGAATTATTCACAGTTATTGTACATAATCTATTGTGATGAAATAAAGTTTTAATTTACTCACATAATACACAAAAGCTAGATCTTTTGATGGGCTGCTTCTAGATTATGTTAAAGACACTGTTTTTGTAGGTGATTCATGCATAAATGTGCAACCACTCACCAGTGATACAAAAATACAGTATGCTGATTTCTTTCAAACACTTTTGGTCATTTTTGCTCATGGTTACTTCTCGATATACAACTCGCTAATCATTTGATGTTAAGTTAACAGATATCAATCTGTATGATCTATAGCCAGTCCTATTATTAATAAATTAAGTATCTCCTTTGTTCATCATCTCCATCCATAGACTATAAATGCCATTTTAAAGAAGTTACTCAGTGTTTTATTAGGTTCCTGACTTGTCAAACATAAGGTAGGTACTGTTCCATTGATTATCCCTGACACACTCACAGCTAGCTAGGGCATTATTATCTAAAACTTCAGGATTCAAATATTGGTTAACATTAGGAGCACCTCAGGAAATCTGCCAGAAATATGTTTACATTATAGCAGTCTTACAATATATTTGTGTTCCAGACAATTCATACATGATACAATTTTTGATTTATCAAAGTATAATCCAATAATGACTCTTCATGACTCTTTTCATACAAATACATACTCTCTTAAACATATTTTTAAAACATTAGAATAGACACATGTGATTTCATAATGTGACATGTTCCATTAAGTTTCCAGCTACCAAGGAGGTTAAACTTACTTTTGATAATAGACAGGGTACCCCTGAAACATTCTCATATCTATGATAAAGCATTATGGTATACTTGGCTAAATTACATTTATATAGCACAAAAAGGAAGATTCTATGAAAACATGCTATCTCTGTACCGAAATACACTTTGTACGATTTCAAATACAAAATCCCAATGCATTAGAGTAAGAGATCATGCTTTGGCCAGCTTGGAGAGTCAACCATCTTGCCCATATATTGAATCACAGGTTGTGCAACCTGTTGTGTCTCTGTAGTAAAATGAATAGTGAGTACATGAATAGTGCCTCTGATCCGCAAGTAGTGAGGGCGTTAACGGATTGGACGAGATAGAATTGTAGAATGCACAACTATGGGCAAAACAAACATGCAGTTGGGTTAAAGAGTCTCCACTCTGAGGCTGCAACATGCACACTCTTGACAAGTGAAAACACTTTAAGCATGCAACCACCACAGAGCATATAGCATTGTGTACTTGTAATATTGCTATCATTATTATTCAGACACAAATCTTTAACTTTAAGTTAAACAAAATGAAAATGCCAGAGTTAATCCAGTCTTATTTATCTGATGAACAGATTCCATCTGGGTTAAACAGACAAATAAGCATTGTCTAAATCAGTGATTAATGATGACAGATAGAACACACTCGGGATAGATCCACTCATACAAAGTTTCAGTTTCTTTAATCAAGACAACAATAATCAAATGTTTTGTTTTGTTATCAACAGAGCCAGAATTCTCACTGGTTACACTTGTGGGCATGGCTACATGATATGTGCTTTTCTATTGTTGTAATAGTTAAATCACTACTGTCTCTCTACTGCAATAGTTGGACAACTACACAATCTTATTATGAGAGCCTTTCCTTCACACATAATGTATCACTATTAGTAGATCAATCATTGCTTTCACATCATCAAGTAATTTTCATTAATGGGAGACTGACAGCTTCTGAAATATGCTTCCACAAAAGCCATATTAAAACAAAATGATAAACAATAAAGATGGCATACAGAATGGTGCAGTGTTGTTGTTTCACAAATTTGTCTTTTGTCATCAGCCAAAATGTAGAAACTATAATAAGTTAGAGAAGGATGGAAACAGATAACACATGACCTCTTTCACCAAGAAAGGTGGTCTGAAAACCTACATACTGACAGTTTGTACCAACACATACTATAGTTCACAGGAGGTTCAAACAAGGTGCTGCCAACATGTACAACATGCGTGATGCACATCTCAGGAATACATGCAGAAGACACCTTCGCTAATGCACTGCAACATGCGACCATCACAAATTGAGTACCGCAGCTCTGCAATCACTATGGCGGACTGATCTCCAGTGACCAAGGGATACCAGCATGAAGGCAGAGCTTCCTGTAACAGTAGATACACGATACATTGATCAACAAGATATAGTGGCAGCGATCTTTTCGCTTTGCTTGTTGCACACTGCACTATTAAAATATATGACACTGGTCTGTAAATGGCACAGACAAGACAGTACAAAGTTTGACATCACAGACATGCACACGGTTGATGGTGATACACATAATTCACACGTGACCTTCGACCACACTTACCAGAAACGCCAACCGATGTTCATACAATCAACCTAAATACCGGTGTTTTTACAGGAGAGATATACAATGTTTATAGTGTTGTTTCCACGTTTTAAGGCAAGAGCAGATTGCCAAGCAGATTCCTCCTGCTCACTGGCCTCGATTCTCTTAATCACCGGATGAATTCAAAGATGTTAGGGTGACCGTGCCTGATGCCCTGATTCAGAGAGTGATGAAACCTTCATTTGCTATTTGTTTGTGGGACTTGTCTGAGAATGCTCCACACAGGATGGGGAAATGCAGGTCATCAGTAAAACAGCCTCTCACAGATGTGTTAGGGGAACCCAGAGATACTCAGAACAGGGTACTAAAGTCTACCTGACTAGTCAGTGTTTGAAGAAGTCTGACAGTCGATTGTTGAACAGCATCCTTCAGCACACCTAAAAGCCCCAGTGAGTAGTAGCTCGCTACATCAGGAATAAGACAGAAAGCTATGGGAATCCGCCAATATTGCCAGTAAGAGAAAGTGAATCACGCATGCACCGATGCCAAAGTCTTGACACCTAATAAAAGTTCCATCCGGTGAAGAGACATCATTCGCTGTAAGGCTGAGAGTGCTTCTCCATAGAAAACAACACCAGCAACTTGTCATCGCTTCCATCTTCAACAACAGCAAAGAAAGCCGACATCCATCATATGTAGTAGTCCATGTTCCTTCTAGGGTGACACCTCTAATGACATGTTCAGGCAGTGCAGAGTGGTATTCTCTATGTCCATAGAATGATGATTTCACTCTGACAGAGGTTGTGCATCGTGCTGTTAATCAGCAACAGGCAGTTGGCAGAGCTCTTTCATTATAGATCTGTCATTGGAGTTGACTCTATCCCTGGAACTTTTTCTCTCAGTGTCTAACTGTGGCTGGATTTCGACAGTCTGGTGGATTGTGCTCCCCGTAACTGTTCTGATGAACATGTTTCCAGTAGTCAGCCACATTACCAGACTTGTTCCAGCTTATAGAGAAATCATACTTCTTGTTTTCTGAACACCTGTTACAGTTAACACTTCTCTGACTGGTCTTATATACTTAGAGACATGTGACAGCTGTGAATGGACAAAAGAGTGAAGATGTTTATGCTTTTAAAAGCATATCCAATCAAGCAATTAAAACCCAATCAATTTTAAGTATTCGCAGTCATTTTCATCACCAGGACTTATGCCACGGTATGTACAGATATTTCCTTTCCAGTAGGTGACATTTGGTGCTGAACTGGGTTGATGTGTTCCGCTTTCCTGTCCTCGCTAAAGTTCTGCACGGACAAGTTGGCCTGATATTGTGTTTTGACAGTTTAAAGGCCGAGGTACCCATGTAAAAGCATGGAATGGCTGTTGATAGCTTGTCTATTTTTTAAAAATTATAAGGTTACTATAGAAGTCTATGGGAAACATTTGGTGGTGTAACCCATCGAGTGTAGAGGATTATCTTAGCTTGGGCTGTAATTGATTATGTCCACTTTCAAAAGAACAACCTGCACTAAAAGTACCTAAAAGGTTTTAATCTGAGTAGACGAAAGTTATTCCAAATATCAAACAATTATGTTCAGTTTTCAAAACAAATGGCATGATGATTATATGCATCTTTAATCAGAGCAGAGTGATTATCATAGCTTGGGTTCCCACTAGTGTTTGCACACTCTTTACTCTGCCAGTTACCGTCAGGAGCCTGCTACCGCCTCGCAGGTTTTAAATCTACAGAGCCTGAATGAAATCTGCAGGCCCATTTGT